>NC_132891.1:16610948-16768448 GCF_030463535.1 Salminus brasiliensis
ACCATCACTTTAGGAAGCGCTTATTTAGTCGATTTGGGCTATTTCTGAGAAGTGTGTTCTTTCTAAACGAGCGAAAGGAAATCGTTAAATTATTTTTTTTGTGGTAATTTCATGAGCTATTCTATTATATAACTGATGAAGTGACCCTTCATTTCTAAAAACCACACCGCGCCTTGAGGAAAGTTCAGAAGTGAATCCGAAGACTCGTGATTTACGCGGAAGTCCTGCAGTAGCTGTGAGTTCGCCGAGAGCCGCTCGCTGAGGAGAGAAACCGAGGTCATGTTACAGCTACATTTTACTAAGGACACTCTGCCTGACAGTGTCAGCAATGACTTTCAAACCCTGAATAAATTCACAGAGCAGGTAAGAGTTCAGTGTCCATAACCGGCCATGAATTATATCTCTGCATATTAGGTTTAGCTTGATGCTAAGCTAGCTACCAGGCTGGCCGGCTGAATGGGGTAGCTAGCTAGCTAGCACTAGCTCAGCTTCACACACTTGTTTCCCTGAGTTTCTCTCTGAGCTTAATCTAAAGACTGTCATAGTGTTTGTAGTGTGCTTTAATAACCTTTAATAAACCGGAGAGTTTGCTTGGATAAAAGCTAAATGGTATTTTTTTTAAGCAAAATGCAGCTTGAAGGAGTTAGCTAAGCTAGACGTTGTGTATTTCTACAGTAAGCTAGGGTCCTTTCAGATTGTTTTTTTTTTTTTTAGATTCTTTCTAAACTAAGGGAACGCATTGTTAAAGTGTTTAATCCAGGGGATATATTGTGTTTCTAAATAATACTTTACTACCTTGATACTCTAGGGGCTCCAATACTACCTAGAATTTGTTCATATTTATATTGAGCTATTCAGCAAATGAGCAAACCTACCAGGTCAGGGATGATTTGCCTTTACCAGCACTGGTTTCTCTATGAGTAGCACCTCAGTTGAGCTCTACATACAGTATTAGAAGTGTCTCGTTATATCAGCTCGTTCTCTTCTCTGGCTTTCTGTAGCAGATTGAAAACCCTGGCGCTGGCCTACAAAGCCAAGTATGAACCAGCCCCTCCATACTTTATGTGAGTGGTCAAAAGCCGATCTGTACCAGGAGCCCTTTGGTCTTCAAGTGTGGCTCGGCTTGACCCGCCATCCCTTAAGATCCATGGAAGACAACGATCCAGGCTTCTTTCTGTCCTGGCACCAAAGTGGTGGAATGACCTTCCCTTGGGAGTCCGAGCGGCAGAGTCGTTCGCTGTCTTCAAACGTAGACTAAAGACTCCTCTTTTCAAAGATAACTTGGGTAAAGTGTAATGTCGAGTATTGTGGTCTCAGTACTGACTTTTTTGTATTTAGTAGTAGCTAAGCTTAGAAGTATGTTTTGGATCCCAGTCTACACAAACTAGCTAAGGATACTTTTCTGAGTAAACAGTGAAGCACTTTCGCTGTCGCTCTGGAGTCGAGCGTCTGCTAAATGCCTTAAATGTAAGTGGAAATGTCTTGTTAGGCCATATGAACTCCTTGTATGAACAGGTGTTTATAAACCATAAAGGAGCACTTTATAGTCCTACAATTACAGTCTGCAGTCCATCTGTTTCTCTGTATACTCTTTTTACCTTGTTCTTCAATGATCAGGACCCCACAGGACAGACCACCACAGAGCAGATAGTGTTTGGATGGTGGGTCATTCTCAGCACTATAGTGACACTGACATTGTGGCAGCATGTTGGTGTGTGTTGTGCCGGTACAAGTGGACACAGCACAGCAGTGCTGCTGGAGCATCACTACTGGAATAGTCCACCAACAAAAAATTTCCAGCCGGCGGCATCCTGTGGACAGCGTCCTGTGGTCAGCATCCTGTGACCTCTGATGAAGGACCCATCACCCAAATACTACCTGTTCTGTGAGGTTCTGACCATTAAAGAACAGGGTGAAAAGAGACTAACAAGGTATGCAGAGAAACAAATGGACTACAGTCTGTAATTGTATAACTACAAAATGCTCCTATATGGGAAGTGGAGTAGATATAATGGACAGTGAGTGTAGAAACAATGTAATCATTTCAGTGTTTAGACTGATCTTCCTGGTCCCTGCTTTAGCCAGCTTCCCATATGTTTCATCTAGTTATTTGTTCACTAAAACCGTCCAAAGTCCAAAGTCCAGCAGAAAAAAGTTAATAGGCACCCAGACAGCTTAAAGCTGGCATTTCCTCAATGCTATTATAATGTCAGACTCGCTAAACTGAGAAAAGACTGCATTTACTCTAATATTATTATCTGCATTTTAAAAGAAAGTTGTTTGGAGTGTTAGCGTAATTCAACATTAATGTGATATTCATGTTCACCCGTAAACCTTTTCTGATATGTTTGTTTCTTATCACTACATTTACATTTACGGCATTTAGCTGACTCTCTTCTCCAGAGCGACTTACAAGGGAACTCGTATTACAGAGGTGGGCCAATGTAGTGTTAGGAGTCTTGCCCAAGGACTCTTATTGATGTAGCACAGCACAGTCACCCAGACCTTGAATCGAACCCCAGCCTCCCACATGGTGCAGGTAGTGGTGTTATCTGTTGCGCCACACTAAGCACACTAAAGAATATGTCTCAATTACTGGAGTAACATATATCACTTCATAGATTATTAATAGAATAGTTAGTTTTCACGGATTAAAATGCAACTTCTCATTAAATTGGCTTGGGGATTAGTTTCAGTAGCACTTTGAATGATGGGCGGTAGATGATTTTAAAGTGTTGGACTTTCTCCACAAGGGGAGCTGTTGGCATGCAATTCACTGTTGTGTTAATCTTTGAAGAAATTTGGTTCTTTAATAAAAATGAGTTTCAAATTGTATGAAAATTAAACAAAATGAACGGTTTGCTTGTACAAATTTGAGTATAATTGAAGTAAAAGGTGTGTTTAACCAGGTCTAGGCTGAACAGCTCAGCAGTCAGTTAGCAGGCTAACAGGCTAGCCCATTATTATTTAGTCTTAAAAGTCTTGATTAAAGGATCAGCTGTAACGTACAGAATAAGGAATGTGCCACTTGAACATGTCAGAGCCTTCAAATGTTTGTTTAATGCTGCTTCCTGTTGGAACAGGGATGTCAGATTTTCTGAGGGGCTTTCTAGGAACTTTTAACTGGAAAGCCCCCACAGATCGAATTCCCTACTCGGAAGGTGAAACATGCTTTGATTAGCTAACTGTTTTTGGAAATGTGGTTAAGTATCAAACAGGTATTGGAGTGTTTAACTGGAACACTGTCAACTTGGGTGTGACGTCATTCCCAGCACGGACAACCAACTTCCGTGTTATCATAGCAGCGATACTCAAGTTACTTACAAGGTTGACATTCTGCAGCAAATTGTTGTGAATTAGCATTTTGCTATAAACACTAAACACACTGCATCTGGTTCTTGTACATAACTGTATGTTGCAGTTCCAGTGATGCTGTATTGACCATGTCAAATAAATAAATGTCAAATAGTTCTGTATATGGACATGTGTAGGCATTAATGACGGGCTGAAAGCTATGAGCAGCATTAAAGATTTCTCCAAATGTCTCAAATGCAGCATTTAATTGACTTAACACTGAATTTTAGAATATTTATATTTTTATAATTTTATATATATTTTTTTTAACTAATAAATAGTTTTTTATTAAAACATTTGTATTTATAGTTTAATGAAATAAAGCTAAATAATATCTTTGAGTTTAGCTTTTAAGTCATGTTTTACAGTAACAGTACAGTAACTATTGACGTCACTTTAATAAGCACCCTCAGGGTTTACAATTACATTTCCGTTGTGGCATTTGGCTGATGCTTTTATCCAGTGTGGCTTATATTTGAGTCATGTTACACAGCTAGGTGACTTGTTAATTGTGCTAATAATGTATCATGCCATTAATACTCTTTTTACTCTCTGCTCTCTACAGCAATTCGTGAGCTTAACTGAGCTACTGTACCAGTTCCTGCTGGAGCCCAAAGAGGTGCGTGAACCCTCTCCTGATTAGACTGCTTGTACTGTCCCCTGCTACATAGCAACAGGAATGGCTGCTGATTGGCATGGGATGGCAACAGATTTTTGCACATTTGGCCTTATGGGTATGTGTAAAATCGAGGATGGTTGTTTGTGTGTCTTTTTAGTCTGAGCGGTTCCTGGCACAGCTGAGCGAGTTTGCAGGAGAGAATGGCATGGGTGCAGGTCCACTTAGAGGCCTAATGAAGAGCATTCTCCTGCTTCCACATGGTAATCACAAAGCCTACTCTCAGTTCCTTAGCTGACCCCTAAATGTCAGCTTAATTCTATATCTAGACTTGGATTAATGTAGACATTTTGGACGGAAGCATTGAGGGTGAGGAAATAGCAGGAAATGGGAAAACCCAGCGTGGCTTGAGAGCAAAGTAATTACAGATCGCTTTTAAATAACTGCCACTCAGTGTGTGATTTTGTACTCTTGCACTACATTGACATCATCATGGAAGCACTCTTGAAATTTACTTTGCGCTTAAGCTATAAAAGGAAACGTTTGAGAATTGGAATCTTATATAATCAGTTTTTTTTAACCTCTGATAAGGCTTTTAGTTTTGGCTTATTGTGTTAAAATCTTAAAAGATATAGTCCTGTTTTTCTCTTTTAGGTGCTCTAAAGAAGAATCTCACACCTGAGCAAGTGAAAGAGGACCTGCTGTCCCTGGGTATGACCTTCTCTTTTTTTGCAGTGTAAAACACTGAAGCGAATGACTGTAGGTGTTTTATCTCCTGCAAATTCATAGGACATATATAAAGATCAATTATGAGAAACCTAAGGCAATATAGTCATATGCAAAAGTTTGGAAACCTTTGTTTAAATGGCATGTTTATTTTCAATGTGGAAATAAGTAAACATGCTATACAGAGGCATTTTAGTTGCTAAATTAATTGGAAAAACAATACAAGTCTACAATACAATGTAGTGCATATGACTGGGTAACTTTTACATAACTGTACATCCTAGCTTCGACAGCCAAATAATGAACTATATGTTGAATACAATCATATGTGGGCATACTGCAGCCGTGTATATTCAGCCATATGTTGTGCAAATCTTCATTTAACATTTAGTGCACTTTTTGGGCCTAAAACCAATAGTTGACCAATAATGACATACGTAGTGGGGGGCAGCCATTTGAGATTTAGCCCTATATGGAAGCCCTCTCATTCAAACTCTGCTTTTTAGCAGCTTTTAAACAGTATGTAACATAGATGGCTTTTTACAATGCCACTGGACATTTGAGTAGTTGTGTGGGAGCGAGAGACTACGATCGCAGTAGAGTGAATGATGTGAAATGTACAGTGTCTGCATATGACCTGCGCAGTTATTGAATGGAACATGCAGGCACTGTTGCTCTCACTAGATAATTGCATGGCTGGAAACTGTATTCACTCTTAAGGAAATTGCATAATTTTAGAGTTTGGGCTGGTGTGAACCCTGCATTATCAACTGGTGTAGACAGGATGATAAACGATGTCATTCTCTGAACCTTTCATTTAATAGGCTTAAATGAAGACAAGGCCACTCACTTTTCTGATCAGGTACATCATAATCTTCCTTTGCATGCTTTTATATATAGATTGAGTGAGTATTTAGTAGCAAATGTAATGCCTGTATGTTTAATAAGTGTTTTCACATTTTAGTGGAGGGTCCACTACCCACTGTTGTCCAGATTGGCAGTTGGACAGACACTGATGGTAAACCAGCTGGTGGATATGGAGTGGAAATTTGGTGGTAAGTAATTATGCTCTTACATTTAACACTTTCTACTGTAGTTTTTACACCTTTCACGCTACACAACTAGCCACAGACAGTAAAACCCAGTTTTATGTTTATAAATCCCAGTGAAAATGCTGGTAATCCTCATTTATAAATGTTACTGCAAGACTTGCTCTACTTGCTCTAAAGTGCCATGATAAATCTGATGGTTATCTTGAAGAATCTAGCCCATAGTTGGAACCATCACACCCGGTCAAAACACGCTCAAAATAGAAGCCAATGGCCAGTTGCATCAGTTTCCTAGGTACAGGAAAATACTTAAAAGTATTGGGACACCTGCTCATTCATTGTTTCTTCTGAAATCAAGGGTATTAAAGTGTTTATTTCACTTTTGTTGGAGTAACTCTTTAGTCTCTACTGTCCAGGGAAGGCTTTCTACTAGATTTTGTTTCATAGCTGTGAGGATTTGATTGCATTCAGCGACAAGAGCATTAGAATGATCAGGATGTTGGATGATAAGTAAAGTTTGGATGGAGCACCACCATCATTCCATAGA
Organism: Salminus brasiliensis; assembly: GCF_030463535.1. Classification (NCBI taxonomy): domain Eukaryota; kingdom Metazoa; phylum Chordata; class Actinopteri; order Characiformes; family Bryconidae; genus Salminus; species Salminus brasiliensis. Next base: position 16,617,241 of record NC_132891.1, read on the forward strand.
ACTCACGTTCCACTGCTCCACAGCTCTATCCTACGGGGCTTTATACCCATCTAGCCCATGCCTGGCATTAGGCATGGTGTCTATAGGTTCATGTTTATCTGCTCCAGAGAGTCCTATTCTATTGGCAGTTCTTCTCTACAGGGACTAGACAAGCTGTGTAGTGTATGAAAGATGGAGATGGAGATTAGTTTAAGCAGGCAGGAGTATATATTTAAAGAAAGAAGCTGTTGCTCCTGAGTGGTGAATAAAAATTGTTTGTCTTCATTTGTAGTTACTGTCGGAACGAGTGAGCTGCAGAAGGCTGGAAACATCTTCCTGCAGGTAAATCCTACATCACACCCATCACACAGTAAAGATGAAACTATAATTCATCTGAATTGAGTTGGACATTTGTAACCAATGAAATTTGAGCATAATATATCAACCATCTAAATAATAAAAGTTGATTCCATCCGAGTCAAAGGGGGAAAAAGCAAAAATCCAGAGCTTATGAGATTTATGTGTTTTTAAAGGACAGACCTGAATGGCCTTCTGTCCCTGTAGTCCTGAAGACACAGAGCACAAATGCTTTTTGTCCATTTCATCACATTGGACTTGTATAGATGGCAATGGCTCTGCATTGGTTTCTCTCCTATGCTCAGAACAGTCTTTCACCCGTCAGTCACTCATCACCCTGCTCACATAAACAGGCTCCACACACACACAGGAACACACATGCAAGCACACACGTGAACAATAGCCAGAAGGCTGGCTTTTTAACACTTTCCATTTTGATGTAGCATGAGGCTGAACAGAAGGCCAACTCCTGCTGTAACAGCTCTAATGGCTAATGCATTTAATCTCCAGCTAATTGACACCACAAAGCGTAGATCTCTAGTAATTATTTGTTGATTTTTTTTTTATATTCCCTGCAGCTTAAGCTGGTGGTCAGAAAGGGGAACACCACAGAAAACGTGTTTATGGGTAAGATCAAAATTTCCCAATGACTTTAACTGAAAGTTACTTTTTTGTTTGTGTTGGATGACTCATGTTGGGAGTGGTGTAATTTGTAGAGTTTAATGGATGGTAGAGAATTGTTTATTTTTGTAAATATAAGCATGAATCATTAAATTTATTCTTAATTAATCCTTATTTGTAATTACGCTTCACTGTTAGAATGGGCAGATCTAGACCATGAAGGCCAAGAATGACTTTCTGTCTTTTTAGATGTTTTTTCCAGATGTTGATCTCTGACAGATGTTTTCCTTTTCTCCCTGTGCACTTTCAGAATTGACTCTGCCACAGTTCTATAACTTCCTTCACGAGATGGAGAGGGCCAAAGCCAGTATGGACTGCTTCAGCTGAGGAGCTGTATCACTTTATAGGAAACTTCCCTCATTCACTGCAATCGACTATTTGAAGGAGTATGTGTGTTCATATTAACCAAGCAGCCATAACATTAAAACACATGAAACGACAATGACACCACGTGTCAAGGGATGGAATATATTGGGCAGCAAGTCAGTTCTTGAAGTTGATGTTGAAAGTTGGAAGCAGGAAAAACAGACAAGTGTAAAGATCTGAGCCACTTTGACAAGAGACTATGAGATTATGATGGGTAGACTGGATCGGAACATCTGGCGTGTTCCTGGTATGCAGTGGTTAGTACCTACCATAAGTGCTCAAAGTATGGACAAGCGGTAGACTGGTTACAAGGTAATGGCCGCCCAAAACTCATCAGTGTACCTGGGAAGCGATACGAACCCACAGAAGAACTACTGTAGCACAAATAGCTGAAAACGTTCATGCTGGCTATGTCCTCGCTGTTCTAGTGGCACGAAGAGGTCTTGCACAGTACTAGGAAGGTGATTTTATTGTTATGGCTGATTGATGTACAGTACTGTGCAAATGTTTTAAGCATTTGAGAAAAACTATTCATCTTGGAAGTAAGCAGGTATTGGCTTTATAAGAAAACACCAATATTAGAATAAAGTCAGAATATATTAATACAAACAGTAGTGATTTTATATATGTCAGTGTGTGTGCTTGACCATTTCCAAACCTGTCCTTAGGGTAAGCCCAGTATTATTTGCAGTTATCATCCAGTACGCGGTTTGGTTAATATGTGCTTTATGTAGTTAAATCAGGTGAGCTGCTGCTTGTGAATCTGAGGAAATTCATGAGATGGCTAAAGGCATTGGAGGAGAAACCTGGAACCAAGCCAGTTTTCTTCTAATCAGCTCTCAGCTTCTCCACTACCTTTTGGAAAAACAAGAAATTCTTGTCATAATGTCGTATAGTGTTTTTACAAGCACACACTTAAGGCCCAAACAATTTTTTTTAAGACTATTGCACAGTATTGCATGTTTATGTATGCACACAGTTGGTTGTGTGACTCTAATGACTCCATTCAACTTTAATGAGCCTGTTGTCTTTTGTAAGATAAAATCTATCAATTTGTATTTTGCACTTTCCAAAAAAAAATAAAACTAACAAATCACATTCAGCCATTCGCTACATTGGTAATTTACCTTTGTCCATCGTTTATTTTCTCATCAGGGATCACAGAGGCATTTGATGGTGTTATGGAACGGTAGCAGCCGCCAGGTCAAATTATGAACAGCGCGCATGCAATCATGCCCTTTGCTGTACCTAAATGCAGCCATTATCCATTTAGCCAAGCACCCGAATACATCGACACCCATCAATTAGCAGTTTTAGTCCTGAGGCCATGGTAGAAGTCAACCGAGAGCTTTGCTGTGTTATTTGTAGTTTTCTTTTGTCCAGAGCTTTTGACAGTTCTTTGTTGCTTTTTTTAAATGCTTCGTTCAGTGTCTTCTTTAGCCTGAGGTTCTCTCGTCTCTCTGACTCAATCTCTCCTGCATGCCAGGACTTGTTCCATTGACCCCCCCCCACGCTGCAGAATCAGGTGTGAGAGACTGAGGATTTCATCAAGCCTGTGACAGTGAGAAAACAAGGAAGAAAGACAGGCTGGAACATAAATTGAGAGATGGTCATGCCTACTGTGCTTTGTTTGTCTATGTCTCGTGTTTCTTTCTCTGTCTCTCACCAAGCTAGCCTTTTTTTCTAGCTTTAACAGCTGGCGGACTACTGGGTGTTCAGGATTCAGGACTGTTTTGTTGGCCACTGACAGGATTTGTTTACTGCTGCTCCAGGGCCAGAGTGGAAGCGTACCCTAGGGTGGCTTGAGTATCGGTCACTCCAGCTATTTGAAGAGACGGTCAGGAGTCAGAGAAGGTGATGTGCTCATAGTTAAAAAAAAAAAAAAAGTTACAAGGGTCAGCTTTGTTCACCCCCCCCACCCTCACAGCAGGTAGCATATAAATGCACATGTAGATTTACTTTCTGCATTATGTATTAGACCCCCTACACCCCACCCTACACCATTTAACAATGAACAGGGACCATCATGGGCATTAGCATGATAGTAACATGATGGTCATGGTGTTCTAATGGTACACTGGAAAGTGTAAGAGAGAGAAAAGAAAAGAGAGAGAGAGGAACAAGTTATTGCAGCTGACTGTGCAGCAAACCTATACAAAAAGCACCACAAAGGTGTGTGTGTGTGTGTGCGCCTGATATCCTGATATCCACCCTCACTCCAGTGTAACACACACACTAACCTGACCCTGCTATGTCTGTGTTACTGCTGTACTGAGAAAAGTCCAACAGCCTAAATTACAGGCTTATGCAAAGGTATGGCACCCCTCTTCAAATTCTTTCTCATGTACAAAATTTAAAGATGACATAGAATGAATTTATTGAGGTTTATAAGTTTGATAATGTATGCATATTAAATAAGGTAGGGTAGGGTTAGCTTGTAGCCCAGCACCCGCTCACTTTAGCGGCTTCCCCAAAACGTGTGACTCTCCCACACTAATACCTGCAGTGGCGCTTCCACCTTAAGGTTCACTGTATATCCCTTCCATGTACCAAACTCTAATTATTCATCTATACCAAGGTAAATATGGTTTTATGTTCTATTGGGCTCCTTTAACATATTGTAAAAATACATTTTTAAAACATTTTTATGTTTACTTTTTTCTTTTAAATTTAGCACAGTAAACAGTATAGGTGTATTAAAATGTGCAGTAGTATGTTTTCCTTGTGTGCCTTATTTGCATTACAAAAATCAACAAAGTGGCAGGCTAGGTGTTAGGGCCAGCCTGTAGAAGACACACAAAAGGGAAAAACAAACAGAATAGATTTAGGTACAATTGACCTTATTTAGAGCTACTAAAGAATTTAGAAGTTAGATGTCAAGGGGGTATAAGGATCATCTGAGGTTGCATTGGGTGCTGGGAAGGACTGCTATTCAATGTGATAAACCGTGATTATCTGTCATACTGCTGGGAATGATGTTAAAGCGGTAACTCTTGGTGTTTTTTTTTATGATTTAATCCATTTTTATTTGTGTTTTCTCTGTTTATGTAAAGCATAAATTGGATGGATTGCCACTGTGTTATATAAAAAAAACTTGCATTGCTTTGCCTTTATATCTTATCAGTAATGCTCCGGCAGTGGCTTCTAATTGGGAAAGGTAGAAGATGAATGATAAATTGTGTAGCAGCAGATAGACTACAGTAGCCTTGGGCCAATGATTGCCATTATTGAAAGTCACAATAATTAAATTAAGCGCTGATGTTGTACGATTATTTTTTGTTCTTTCACTTGCCTTTTTTATGGCTGGGCTTCCATTTGCCCTTTCCCTTTGTACAGTCATTCTAATGTGTGGTTAGTTCACATCTGTAATAGAAAAGACTGCACTAAATAATAAGTTATACAAACAGAGTATGGACTAATTAACTACACACATGCATACTTAAAGGCCCGTAGAAAGATTCTAATGTAGATGTCTTCTTGTACAGAATGCCGAGGTTCATGCAGAAGAAACAAAGACATTCTGGTACATGAAATCTGCTCTTCAGTAGAGAGTAATACAGACAAGCTCGTCCAGTCAATGCCAATGCACCAGTCAGATAACCAAACACAAGAACACAAGCATTTGCTGTTAAGAGTGTTATAGTGTTATTCAGTAACTTATTAATTTATTAACATGTGAGACCAGAAGGTAATTAAAAGGTGATTATGCTAACATCAGGGGAAATGCAGTGCTCTGTCACGCTAACATGTGGTACTTCAGAACTAAATTTGGATCATATGATGATAATATTGCTCGTTGTGATAATTCTGCAGATGATAATGTTTGTCTAAATTTACAATATAATGTATTTATCTTACAGTTGCCTACAAAGTGCAGCTGTACGGTCAGCATATCTGAAGATAGTAAGTCTCGTAAATGTCTGACAATGCCCCCGTTCCCCAATAAACAACAAAGAACTGGAGTAATTCCCTCTCGTTAAGAGCATCTGCCAAACAACGTAAATCTTAAATTCATAAATCTCTGCTCCTCCTCACAGGATGTCTTACATTTGTTTTTTTCTGGGCTGTTGGATCTTGTTCTCACCTTCTGCCCAGGAAACCTGCACTTGTCCTTGTCCTTTTTTTTTTTACCCTCTCACATGTGTGTGCTTATTTGTGTGTGTTAGAGGTGGTACTGTTATCAGTTAAATCATGTACCATGTTACAAAACTGTTTTTGTAAATTTATATACATATACATTTATACATATAATTGTAATAAATTGTAATAATACATATAATATATATAAAAAAAAACTGAGAGGAACCAAAGGCTCTCTGGCTAATGTGACTGATATATGTAGGACGCGTGGACATCCATGCTGGCAAAACAGGCATATTTGTAGGCATGTAGTGTCTAAAGGGGTGTAAATGCATCAATGCAAGGTTCCAAAGCAGGGCTGCACAAAGTGGGAGAGCCTGGACCAGGGGGTAGGCAGGCAGCAGCACCCAACAATGAGTGCACTCGCACAGGCATCAAGAAAACAGCAGTGGGCAGCTCAGAACATGCGGAAGAGAGAAAGAAGATTATAGTTGTTTTAGTAGTTTTAATGTAAACAGAAAACAGTGAAACTGAGCTGGTGATCATTTTGATCAGCTTGATGTAGCTGTGTTTTTTGTGGGCAATATGGCAAAAATATTAATGCAGGATACTTACATTTTCACAATGTCTGATATGTATTAGATTTTTACATGAACAAAATGCACTACTAATGACCCATTTTTAAAACTGCTGTAAATATACATTTAAATTATTAATATTAAAAATGTTTGCACTACATCTAGTTTAAGCTAAAAGTTAAGCACTATTATGCTATTTGTAAAGAAACAGAAGTACTGACAGTAAATCTAGAAAAAGTGTTGTTTTCATGATGGCACAATTTATCCCAATAATATAACCTGTTGCTAATTAAAATGCTTAATTTTTATGGAACAAAAAATGGGTGTTGTGGGGAAGAGGTCTTCGAATTTGGACCTTGGCCACACAGTGTCAGATCTGCCAGGGATGACAGTCAGTCACACTAACTAATCTGGAAACTGAATTCACAGTCTGGATTTGAAGGCCTGGGTCCTGCGGCATCAAACCCTCGGTAGTGCTTTTATTTTTGAGAGTGTTGTGTAATAAAATAGTTAATAGGATCAGTGTATTAGTGCTTTTTAAACGTTAAATATTTATAGCAATTAATAATAAGATTTATCCATAAATAGAACATTTGCATACCAACCCTTTACTAGTGTGCATAATATATATACATACACACACACAGGGTAGAGTGTGATTAAGTGAGAATGGAGGAAAAAAGAGAAATGAGACGTTGCATTAGAGTAAAAAGAGGAAGTTTGATTCTTAAGCAACTTTGCCAGAGACCCTCCACCAGTTACTCAAGCATGCGTCACAAGCTCTCGGCCAGTTCTGTGACATGTGATTAACATGGCAACAGGGAACCCAGCCTATGTGTGTGTGGGGTACTTAGTGACTGCAGTAAATAAACGAGGTGCCGCAGCAATAGTGTGCAAATCTGCTGTCAACAAACATGTCTTTTGACATGGTCTCTAGATCCTATCTGGCCTATCCATGTAATAAATAGTGGCATGTTACCTGGAGTGCAAATGCTGAGTATCGCCTGGAGCTCTGTCTGTCTGTCTGTGTGTGTGGGTGTGGGTGTGGGTGGGTATTGTGTCAGACTGTTCTTAAAGACTAAACTCATCTGTTTTGATCCGTTGAAAACTCAAGTGACCACAAATCAGTGAATGCTGAGTTGAAGATTCATTTGGCAATGTGAACTACATGCTAGGGGTGGGTGATACTGTGTAAGTAAATCACATGGCTTTGAGACATTTACAGGATACAAAATACAGTGGTCACACACACACAGACACACAGTGATTACTCTGATCTATCTAGATCATTCACTATATCCTCACTGAGCTGCACTAGCTCAGGGACTGGATGCTCTCTGCACCTTAATTAAACTCCGTCATTTTTTTTCCATTTACTGTTAGTGTAGTAACTTAGCTTGCACCTTAATCCCCCAGCCTTCATGTTCACATTTGCACATGTACGTAGATTCACTTTTACTCCGTGTACTGTTATTTTACTCCACAATAAATTATACTAAAACAATAATGATGCCTATTTGTTCTGTATGTTTACACCTGGTCACTTCATCCGTCTTGACTATTAGAATTATAGATATGGCCAAGCCACATAAAAATGCAAAAAGTCCAATCACTTAAACCAGCCAGTGTAAATGCACGTGCCTAAATTCTTATCAGGATACAATCCGGATATTAGCTACATGAAGTACCAGGTGTAAACGGAGTCAAAGAGGTTTATTTTAGCCTTTTGAACATTTTACCTGAAGTACATAATCTTTTAAAGGACAAACACGGGTGCCAAAGGGTTCTTTGGAGCAAGGTTGTAGAAGAACCTGATGTGTGAAGAACCTTTAAGAAAAAAAAGGTTTCTTTTTGTAGAACCATATTACCAAGCTTAGATGGAGCTTAGAGTGGTATATACCACCTTTAGTTCCATTAAGACCCATGTATGTAACAGAGATCTGTGGGTGTGAAGAATTTTTAAATAGGTAAAGAACCTCAGGTGAAGTACATCAAGTGAAGGTTCTTCACACCCACACATTACACACCAGCATTACTCTTATGGACCCAAAAGTGATTCTTCTATGAAATTGCTTACAAAATCATTTAAAGCACTTTTATTTTATATAATTTAAATAATTAGTAAATTCTAGAAATGTCTGGCTAGATCCAGTTTGTGTAACTGGTTTTCATTCTTCTCCTGTCTCGTAGGCGCTTAGTGGAGTGTGAAGAGACATGGTTACAGAGTGTTTTTGGCCTAGTGTTGTGACTGGGCTGAAGTGCAGCAGGTTTGGGCCTGCTTCTTGTCAACAGAGGCATCTTTGATCAGGCATTTCCTCGCTTAATGCTGCCAATCGAGAGAGACCCAGTAAGAGGTACCACTTACATGCCCGACACCCCAGCACAAGATTTGACATGATAATGTGTGACATCCACGTGGTGTGGAACCAGTGTGATTTACACTGTTAAGAGGTGGTGCTATCTAATGATTTCTCAGCTTTCACTACTGTGCATAAAATATCATTTTATCAACTGCACTCTGACTTGTAATGGAGAGAATGGCATCTCTGTCACTGCCACTCGTAGTCAGGAATGCTGCTGGGAAAGATCTGCAGGAATGGCTATCATGCACATATAACATACACACAAACATTTATGGGTGTTTGGCTAACTAAGGGAAGAAGCAAGCTCAGTATTCCCAATGAAAATGATCATCGTGGCAGACACAGCAAAGAGACTGAAGGAGAATGTTGTCAAAGGACGTGAGGAAGAGAAAAAGAGAGACAGGACAAGAGGAAACCTCGGACTGGCTTTTAACTGGCTGTCAGAGATAAAAGGATGCAAGACAGATGCAGAGCTTCCCGTTAGAGCTGTGAGTAATAGCTTAAATACTCGGCCCTGCAAATAATCTGTAAGTTCAATCAGTTATTAAAACAATATACATAGAATTGTAGCCAGTCGGACACACCAGGAGGACTGAAAAATGCACAGTTTTGTTATGGCAACCAACATCAATTTTATATATATATATATATATTATTTTTGTAAATAGGAAAATAGAAAATGGGTATAAGGTGCTAAAAGTAAAACTGTTAGAAAGATTCTTTGTTCATATAGACTTTTAAAGCAGGTTTATGGAGCATTTCAAAATCATTGTGATACTCCACTGACCTGTAATAAGGGGAATAGCGTCTCTATCTTTGCTCCTCTGGGCTCGGCACACTGTTCACTGCACTATGTAACTTTGGAGAAGCAGGCAGGAAAACATTTGCAAGAACTGCTTAACGTTGAGTACGTTTACATTTATGGCATTTACCTGACGCTCTTATACAGAGTGACTTACAAGGTTACTCATATTACAGAGGTGGGCCAAGGTAGCATTAGGAGTTTTGCCCAAGGACTCTTATTGGTGTAGCACAGCATAGTCACCCAGACCGGGAATCAAACCCCAGTCTCCCACATGGTGTGTGACAGGTAGTGGTGTTATCTGTTTTGCCACACCAACCATAGTAACTTGACTCATATCTGCATAAACCTGGTCACATATCTCTACCTCGACAGCTCACACTCTTCTTTCTCTTTCAGTGACCATTCTCAATCTCTCAACTTCCTGTTGACTTCCACTTCCTGACAGTAGGAGGAGCTCAGGAGCAAGCACTGCCCATCTGTATGTGATGCCTAAGTCAAGACTATTTATAAGTCTTTATAAATAAGTGTTAAGTATGTATTAATGGTCATTAACATAGTTGCATGGTTTGCGATTTAAAGCCCTTGGGTCGTTGCTCGCTGTGTTGCGTCCTAAAAGGTCCTTTTGTAAGATGGGTTTCTACTGCGAGGGCGTGTCGCAGCAGTTCTGAGAGAACTCAATTCAATTAAGTGTATGCATTCAATTTATTTGTAGCAGGCTGCAGCTCCATCACTCATGACTAAGATTTAGGCACTCATTGGATATATATATATATATATCTTTTTTGCCTATAACATAAATGCAGGGAGTGAAGATTTGTGCAGTGGGAGATGAAATGTTCAGTACAGCGCTCAAAGTTATTCAAGGGTTCTTAAGAAAAGGCAGCTGGCATGCAATGTGGTTCTATATATCACAGAAAAGAACCTTTTTCAGTTCTGTATAGACCTCAATGTGTTTAGCATGTGCCATTCCAATGTTAGTAGTGGTTTATTTTAAGTAGGGGAGAGTTGGGGTCTAAGTGGAACCTGCCTTGTATGGGTATGGATCATCTTCCCATATTTACATAACAACAGCATCTCTGCCATTTTTCCTCAGATCCATCCGAAGGCTGCTTTTATGCTGTAAGAAAAAATAGTTTCATCTGAAGTGTTTTTGGAATATATGGCCTTGATAAATGCTTGTTGTGCTGCCTCTTTCCCACCCTCATTCATACGCATTTCTACAGTCTCTTTCTACACCTTAGGCCTACCTAAAGCCCCCAGGCCTTCAATTATCTCCCAGTACTCGACAAGTAAGTACATTTAAGAGCAAGTATTTTTCAAGTGTCACTCGAACTAACGGGTAAAGTAGAACATGATGTGCATTACTAGCTTTGACTTGGAATATTTGATCAAGGGTGTCTTCACTTTTATTCTTGTACAGGATTTGTGTACTTGTCCACCACAAGTATTTCAGTTCACGCAATTAAATGCACCCAAATACAGTGTTTTTGTAAACATGTTGGAAATTTGTAAAAAACAAAAGGTTTCAAAAGAGATTCAAACCACTACATTTACTTTCTGCTCCACTGTTGCTCATGTCTCGCAATTTTGAACTTTAACTTTGAAGTTAAAACCAAAAAGAATAAATAAATCAACTTTTTGTCTGAAAGATAGTGACTTTATTAGGACGTTCCACAGCAGCTCTATTTTACCTGTAACTTTTCTTCAATCCCACTCAAGCCTTTTTTTTTTAACAGGTACATTTTACTTCTAATAGGCTGTTTATTTCAGTGAAGGAACAGAAGTATGAGACTGCTGGACGCACTCCCGATTGCAGTGTTATAGGCTCTATGTCTTCTACAGATCATTGCCATTTTACAGAAGCTCCTTGTCAGACAGTCCGTTACAGAATACTCACAGCCGGTCTTACCAAAGCTTATTAAGCTTGCAAGTGCTGATCCAGGATCAGATTTAGTGACAAAACTCACCATTGATGAGCTGTCTGGCTATAGGCCATCAATATTCAGGGCTTCTGTCTTTCTGCTGCCCCGGGCCATAGAAAATTCACTTGGTTTGGAGGAGAGGGCTCATCAGTCAAGTGCTCAATGCCCTCAGTCTCACAGCATCACTGACGTCAGAAGGATTAGTCTCTTCACGGGGTAAGACTTGTGGCATGGTGCTGGAGACACACCTAGGAAAGCTCTCTGGCTGAACTCCCGTGTTCTTTCCTCATAAAGGGTAAAATAGGGACATACACAGGGAGTCATGGCAACAGTGTGCATGCCACATTGCCAGTTAGTCTTATTGCAATTAATGCTATAAGCAGCTGAAACTGGGATTTTATGGCTAGAACATAAATGCAGGGAGTAAAGATTTGTGTCATAGGGGAGTAAAAATACAGTACAACTCTAAAAGTTATTCAAGGGTTTGTAAGTAAAGGCAACTGGCATGCATTTGGTTTACCGTGTGTCATTTAATGTTGCTAGTCATTTATTTTACGTAGGAGAGAGTGGGGAACAAGCTAATGGACGGTCAAATGTAGTTTAGATGTAGTGATACCGTCATATGTGGTTTCATATGTGGGTTACTGAGATGTCCCAGCTAACATGCCCATGTGGGGCCTGTATGGTTAGCCCATCAAGGTTAGTGATGGGGCCAGAGGGGTTTAACATGTCTTTTGTCCTCTCAGTTTCTTTCTTTTTTTCAGTTTTTTTCTTTTTCTGTCCTTTTTTCTTTTTTTAAATCCATTTTATTATATTTTCTTTTTCTTTTGTCTTTCTTTTATTGTATTCATTTGTTTGCTTTTTTCACTCTGTTGTATCATGTCTTTGCAGTACAGTATTAACAGTATTCAGCTGTGATTTCAGTGGTTATAGTAGTGGAGCAGTAGGACAGTGTGATGTGAGGGGCTGGTAGAGTGATGAGCAAGAGGCTGAAACACAGTTCACTAGGTTTTCTAAGAGGTGTAGCCAGTGGGGCCATACTAGCAGTGGAGGAGCTATTCCCTCTCTCTCTCTCTCTCTCTCTCTCTCCCTTTCTCACCTTCTCTGTCTCTCATGTTTTCTCTCTCTCTCTCTCTCTCTCTCTCTCTCTCTCTCTCTCTCTCTCTCTCTCTCTCTCACACACACACACACACATACACACACACACACACACACATACATTATTTCTGCACTCCCATGTCTTAAGTGTGTGGTTTAGAACAGGAAGTAAGCCCAGTCTGAGCCCTGACGTTTTCCTCCTTCGCTTATGGCTTTGTGCTGATAGTTTATAGCTGCATGTGTCCTCCGCCGCTTCCGTCTATTCTCCGCTCCGCTCTTCTCACTCGCATATCACCGCTGTCCAAAAGCTTTCAAATCTTGATTCATTAACTTCTATATAAAAGCACTGTAAAGTTACTATTTCTGCGATGTGAACTTTTGTTCCAACAGCAACTGTGTTTTCTTACCCGAGCCACTACACACACACACAACCACACACACACACACACACACACACAGAATGCCTTTCAATCCACAGGAGAATAATTAATGGCTTTTCTTTTTCTCTCTCCCTGCAGGGCCAGACCACAGTCCTGACGTTGGTGTGTGCAGGCCAGGCCCTGCGGTGGACAAGGGGACTTCCTGCAGTATTTCAGTGTGAGCAGAGCAGCCCTAATCTGAGCTGGGCAGGTGCTAAGAGGGGCCCTGTCTGGAGGAAAAGAGGGGGCCCCGTTCAGAAAGCTTCCGGAACCCATAGACGCAAACTCTTTACTACAGTGCAGGTGCATTCATGAGCATGTGTAATTCTCTGATGTTAAATAAAAGAAAAAAAAGTTGTACTGGCTACACACACACACACACACACATACACATACACACACAGCTACTTTCCTGCAAGGGAAGTCCAGGATATTGTCGCTGTCACACAAAAACGTTGTATCTCCAGAACAGTGGCGGTTTAATAAGAGGCGATGGCTGGTTGCAAATCGGAGAAGGAGGCATATGTCAGTCCTCAACCTCCCAGTGTTGCGAGCAATACATGTGGTAAGGGGAGAGTACTAACGAGTGGGTTGAGGAATTGGGGATGAATATTGGGTAAAAACTATTAAAGTGAAAAACAACAGAACCTGAGATACTGAGACATTGTTTTTGCAGGACAGCGACAATATGATGGCTCAGTATTTGACTCTGTCTCTACCTCTCTCTGCCTTTCTCTCTTTGCTTCAATCATGTTCTGTGTGAGTCTTCTTTCAGGTGTGTATTTTTATTGTATCCTTTTATATCATATCCTGATATCTGGTAGCGCACTAATACTCATCTGTTGTTTGCTCCTGTTACTTAGTTACCACACACCTAAGCAGCTCTAGCCTCTCACGTTGTCCTGGCAACCATGCCCGTCCCATTGTGCACCAGGCCTATCCCAAGGCTGACCCCTCCCCCAGCCTTCTCTCTCTCTCTTTCTTCTCTCTTCTCTCTCTCTTTACTCCATCCATCCCATCTCTTTCCCTTGAGCCTGCTGTTGCAGTAAAGGGGGTTGAGGGAACAAGCATAGTACCACACACCTACACCTACACTCACCCCCCCACACACACACACTTCTTTCTCAGTTACTTTAAAGTGCAACCATCACTGACACAGTTCCCACATGGTATAACCGCCATGGAAAAGTACTGGCAATATAATGGGATACTCTAAAGCATCCATTCCCAATGCCAAGTTTTGGCTGGAGGGGGGTAAAAAGCCCCAGCCATTGGGCTGTAGTGTAGTGGAACTGACACAGCTTCATCCAGTACCTCTAGAATGAGTTAGAGTGGCATTTGTAATGCAGAACTAATCAACCAACATCAGTACCAGACCTCACTAATGCTTTTTAATGGCTGAATACAGTGAAGTCCCTACTGTAACTTTCCAACAGAGTAGCGGCTGTTACTGCAGCAAAGTGGGGACAAACTCCCCATTAACGGAAAGCCTCCCCATCAGGGCATGTAAGCCACGTTACCATGAAATTTTACATTGGTAGGTGGAGTAATGTAGGCCTACTGATTTGTACAGGTTTTAAAATATCAGTGCAAATAACAGATGATACTAGCTACTCGGCTTACACCACCAAAAAAGGTTCCTTAAGGTGCTCACAAGCTGAAAAGATGTCCACATGTTTAATTACATTTTAGTTGCATTACTGAAATCATCTATGCATCTATTTTAAGTGCACACATTGTGTCACTATTATAAATTAGAGCATCATTTAGACAATACATACTGGATTATAGACTAACATCTGGAAACCCAACCTACAGTGTATCACAGGGGTTTTCAGTCCTGGTGAGCGTTCAGCACCAACCCTATCAGTGAAGGCTTTCATGGGCATCAGAATGGTAGATTTCCAGTACCAAGACTGGCCTCCTCCAGTGTATCACATCAGACAACAAATGTCCATCTCCCTGTTTCTCAGGTCATGCAATCATGTATTGCACTCGCTAGGGGGCAGCATTGACCACACCGTGAACTCTTAGAATTAGAGGCCGTGCTCTAATTCTGCAGGCCAAGGATACCTTATAAAGTAAGAGTGATAATGTGCCAGAAAGGTTCAGGTTGGGTGAGAAATAGAGAGGTAATGAAAATGAAGTGAGGAAGGTCAGAGATGGAGCGGAAGAGAAGTGTCTGACCGTGGGGAGAGAGTGGAGGAGTGTGAAAGAGGAAGAGAGAGAGAGAGCAGAGTTTAATTTAAGTTGTGAGACAGAGGTTGCTAAGGTGAGGCTGAGGGCACAGCTGTAGTGCGCTAGCTGCTCAGATGGGAAAGAAAAAAGCAGCTCTTATCGTGTTGAATACCTTAAATAACCCCAGGGTGGGAGCAGAGAGGGAAAGATGGGAAGCAATTTGAGTGATACTGATGTAGCAGCCAAACAAAATGGCTGTAACCTTCAGTCACCATTAGAATTTCATTCTAACTCGAGCATAGCGGAGGGACAGAGCTTTCAAAGTTTGCCATGTCTTGATTGTGCTTTTGTCTGGTAATATTTCTAGGCTGCACTGAAAAGACAGACTTTGCTCCATTACTAGTTTGTGGTTGAACCGATGGAGAACCCTCAGCACTCATGAAGAATGACTAATGATTCCTGGGAACTTGTGGTTGTTGTATTTAAACTCTGCAGTTATTGTACTAATACTCTTATCTCAAAAGTGTTGTTGTTTGGAAATGGTTTAAAACAGATTGAAATGCTTGAATTGAAACGATTAATAGAAAATGATTGAATCAGGATTGTTTTCCTGTGGTACATAGGTAGATGCAGGCAAGCAAGCCTTCTCAGTGACTAGAGCTTGAGGAGCTGTGTTGATGGCATAAAGCAACAGATTAACCCAGCATAATTAGGAAGTGACAGTGGAATCAACCAATCACATTTTGAGTTTCAGTGGGTAGGACATTTCAGTTTGTCAGACAGCATTCTGGTTCTGGCTCCAAACAAAGCATCATCATTGTAATGCAGAAATCCTTGTATTTCTGTCATTTTCATTTTTCCAGGTTTGGCATAACCTGTAACCTGCAGATGTCCTTTACTCTCTTTCAACATTTAATGAAAATTGGAGTAATAGAAATGTTCCAAAATTGTTTTACATTGACTTCCATTAAAAGTTAGCAATGTTTCTACTGTAAAGTGGACATTTTGAAGATACAATGTTTATCTGTGACAGTGATCATATGTTAACATGTCTGTTGCAAGCTTAAAAATTACACATTTGTTACACAGTCTGTCAATCGGCACTATAAACAAATTACTGAGTTGTGATAATACAATGATCAGCAATAAGCTGTGATACTACAAAGATGAAGAATAAGCTGTGATACTGTAATGATACACTATAAGGTGATGATCCTCCAATGATAAACAATAAGCTGTGATACTTCAGTAATAAACAATAAGCTGTGATACTCTAATGATAAACAATAAGCTGTGGTACTCCAATAATAAACAATAAACTGTGATACTCTAATGATAAACAATAAGCTGTGATACTCTAATGATAAACAATAAGCTGTGATTCTCTAATGATAAACAATAAGCTGTGGTACTCCAATAATAAACAATAAACTGTGATACTCTAATGATAAACAATAAGCTGTGATTCTCTAATGATAAACAATAAACTGTAGTACTCTAATGATAAACAATAAACTGTGATACTCCAATAATAAACAATAAACTGTGATACTCTAATGATAAACAATAAAATGTGATACTCTAATGATAAACAATAAGCTGTGATTCTCTAATGATAAACAATAAACTGTGATACTCTAATGATAAACAATAAGCTGTGATTCTCTAATGATAAACAATAAGCTGTGGTACTCCAATAATAAACAATAAACTGTGATACTCTAATGATAAACAATAAGCTGTGATTCTCTAATGATAAACAATAAGCTGTGGTACTCTAATGATAAACAATAAGCTGTAGTACTCTAATGATAAACAATAAGCTGTGGTACTCCAATAATAAACAATAAGCTGTAGTACTCTAATGATAAACAATAAACTGTGATACTCCAATAATAAACAATAAACTGTGATACTCTAATGATAAACAATAAACTGTGATACTCTAATAATAAACAATAAGCTGTGGTACTCTAATGATAAACAATAAGCTGTAGTACTCTAATGATAAACAATAAGCTGTGGTACTCTAATGATAAACAATAAGCTGTAGTACTCTAATGATAAACAATAAGCTGTAGTACTCTAATGATAAACAATAAGCTGTGATACTCCACTGATAAACAATAAGCTGTGATACTACAATAATAAACAATAAACTGTAATCCTCCAATGATAAACAATAAGCTGTGATTCTCTAATGATAAACAATAAGCTGTGATACTCTAATGATAAACAATAAGCTGTGATACTACAATAATAAACAATAAACTGTGATACTCTAATGATAGACAATAAGCTGTGGTACTCTAATGATAAACAATAAGCTGTGGTACTCTAATGATAAACAATAAGCTGTGATACTCTAATGATAAACAATAAGCTGTGATACTACAATGATAAACAATAAGCTGTGGTACTACAATGATAAACAATAAGCTGTGGTACTCTAATGATAAACAATAAGCTGTGATACTATAATGATGAACAATAAGCTGTAGTACTCTAATGATAAACAATAAGCTGTAGTACTCTAATGATAACAATAAACTGTGATACTTTAATGATAAACAATAAGCTGTGATACTCTAATGATAAACAATAAACTGTGATACTCTAATGATAAACAATAAACTGTAGTACTCTAATGATAAATAATAAGCTGTGGTACTCTAATGATAAACAATAAACTGTGATACTCTAATGATAAACAATAAGCTGTGATACTCTAATGATAAACAATAAACTGTGATACTCTAATGATAAACAATAAACTGTAGTACTCTAATGATAAACAATAAACTGTGATACTCTAATGATAAACAATAAACTGTGATACTCTAATGATAAACAATAAACTGTGGTACTCTAATGATAAACAATAAGCTGTGGTACTCTAATGATAAACAATAAGCTGTGATACTCTAATGATAAACAATAAGCTGTGATACTCTAATGATAAACAATAAACTGTGATACTCTAATGATAAACAATAAACTGTAGTACTCTAATGATAAACAATAAGCTGTAATACTCTAATGATAAACAATAAGCTGTGATACTCTAATGATAAACAATAAACTGTGATACTCTAATGATAAACAATAAACTGTAGTACTCTAATGATAAACAATAAGCTGTAGTACTCTAATGATAAACAATAAACTGTAGTACTCTAATGATAAACAATAAGCTGTGGTACTCTAATGATAAACAATAAACTGTAGTACTCTAATGATAAACAATAAGCTGTGATACTCTAATGATAAACAATAAGCTGTAGTACTCTAATGATAAACAATAAGCTGTGATACTCTAATGATAAACAATAAGCTGTGATACTCTAATGATAAACAATAAACTGTAGTAATCTAATGATAAACAATAAACTGTAGTACTCTAATGATAAACAATAAGCTGTAGTACTCTAATGATAAACAATAAGCTGCAGTACTCTAATGATAAACAGTAAGATGTGATACTCCAATGATAAACAGTAAGATGTGATACTCCAATGATAAACAATAAACTGTGGTACTCTAATGATAAACAATAAACTGTAGTACTCTAATGATAAACAATAAACTGTAGTACTCTAATGATAAACAATAAGCTGTAGTACTCTAATGATAAACAATAAGCTGCAGTACTCTAATGATAAACAGTAAGATGTGATACTCCAATGATAAACAGTAAGATGTGATACTCCAATGATAAACAATAAACTGTGGTACTCTAATGATCAGTAATAAATAGTGATACTCTAATGATAAGCAATAAGCTGTGATGCTCCAGTAATAAAAAGAAATAAGTTGTGACACTACCATGATAAATAATAAGCTGTGGTTCTGCAATGATTATGCAGTATAACATATCAGAGAGAAAAAAAACAACTTTTACTTATCAGCCGAGCTTCATCCTGTCAGGATTGCAGATTGTTTAGTGAATGTCGGCTGCCATTCAGACCAGGAGCTCGAGTCCATAGTGTCGGGTATACAGAAAAGGCTGTCCCTGCCTCTGAATACACTGACTGCTATTTATGTCACCCATGTCTAGCATACACAAACACACACTTTTGAAACTATTTTTCTGCATTTTCTACGGTATCAGGAGTTCTTGAACACAATCTGTGTTGGTTTTGCATGTACAGTAGAAACCCCCCCATATATATATATATATATATATATATATATATATATATATATATATATATATTCATTTATATTACTATATGTGATACAATGTAAATAACAACTGCCAGATTCATAAAGGGAAAATGCCAGAAATGTCAAAAAAGGGAAAAAGAGGGTGGGGGCCAGCTAAATATCCCAACATTATCAAACAAAAAATCTTGTCCCCACAGAGAGCTAAATACATGTCCCTGGTAGACACACAGTTTTTTGGCAGCTGAAGTGATGGCACACTTCACGCTGGCCCCCCCAGGATACATCATGATGGCATTAAGGTGAAAGGTCAGATGAGTCAATAGAACACTAAGACAGATGGACTCAGAGAGGCCCAGCAGGTCACTTACATTTCTAAACCATTTAATTGTCATATCCTCTGTGTGTGTGTGTGTGTGTGTGTGTGTGTGTGTGTGTTTTACTCAAAGACGGTGTAGGTCCGTTTAAAAAACAGCTGCTTTGCTGTTATCAGTTTATTTCGATGCTGCGTTGCTTTTACCCGCTCAGCTCCTGGCTTTCACTTCAAGCGGATGATAAGCTCAAAGCAGAAAGGGGAAGAGAGAGGAGCTAAACTCTCTACATCTGTCACCTGTAGCTGTGTGTGAGGGCTAAACACTGACCTGCTTTCACACTGGAGTGACACAAGAAAGAGAACAGATCACTGCTTACACACTCACACACTTACACAACACATGCACATTTACACAGCCTGAAGTTAAACCTAACCTACACACCTGTCTGTCTGTCCGCCCATCCACCTTCATCAGTCGTCTCTAGTCCTTGTTATTCTCACTGATTCTGATAACAAATAACAATCAAAACTCCACAATGAACCAGTTTGAATGGTAAATATATTATGGCCTTTTTGTTAAAATTTTGGGAAATTGAGGGGGGCAGAGAGAACTGCACAAGGCCCACCTCTACTCCAACACAGCATTCACAGTCAGATTTTGGCCAAACTATCCATTCATTCATTAATTCATCCATATTCTTATCTGCTTCTTCCTGGTCGGAGTTGGTCACGGAGGAATCAGTGGAATCAGTGGAATCAACCTGGAATCAGTGGCTGGAATACCCCCTGGACAGGGCACCAGTCCAGCGCAGGGCACCACCTACACCCTTTCACGTACTGTGTGCATTTGGGAGGAGAATGGAACCCCCTGCAGACACTAAATTCGGACCAAACCCACAATCCCAGGCCCCTGGAGCTATGTTGCACACACAATACCTACAGTGATGGAGGTTCCACTAATTTCAGTGGATTGTCTGCATCACAAATTGCAATCATTGGGGTCCAAGCACTATGCACCATAACACAAATATTATTCCATGTTTTTTTGTTGGCAATACCAGATTACTGCATTAGGACCTTTTATTTGGACCTTTTTTTTTAACTACATGTAATGCTAATCCAGAATGATGTAATGTTTATTTAAATAGAGTTACAAATGGAGTTGTACACAAATGCAAATGTTTTAATCCCAAATTTAAAATTTTTGGGGGATCAGTATTAGCAGATATGTTTATGAAAAATATCTTATTGAGCCAACATTTCCATATTAGTGCATCCCTAGTGCTAATTGGTGCTAATGAACAACTGTGGGAAAACACGGACAGCGCACTGCAATAAGCGTCACTCAAAAGTGAAGCGACCACAGGTGTAGTGCCTTGCTGGCTGGTTGCAGTATGATGTGAAGCTCCGCCCATCCCCATATGTTTCAATGACAAAACAGCTCATTTTCCATTGTCTTATTTTTCTCTTCTAAACTGTCTTTCCATGTCCAGTGTCCAATTACAACCATGTGCTAACATTAGGACACCCCCCCCCCCCCCAGAAATCCGTTCTTAAACCCTTATTCTGCTATATTGTAAGAAGGCGGGGTTACACCTAGGAATTAAGTGATTGACAGCCTTGACTGGAACAGACATTCTTTCTGTTCATCACATGGAGTAGCTGCGTTACTGTTGAAACGCTCCACGTACTGGACAAACTGAGTTCAAATCTAAGCTCAATGAAGGTGGTCTGAGACACGCTTGAGAAGGTGGAAGGGGGTGGGTGTACCAAACGAGTAGACGAGTCTGGCTCCACCTCTAGTCTCAACTGCACAGACCCTGCTTGCAAATTTGACAACACGATGGCTTCATTTCTACAGAACAAAAGAGACTGGAACTACAGTGTCCTTGATGTCTACACTCACTGGTGCTAATTGATGGACATCAGCTTAGTTTGCAGAGCAAGCCTACCAGTCCTAGGTAACACTGCTACCCGGATCATGCTCTAATTACACTATCTGAGGGTTCTGGAAAATGTAAAAAATATTTTTATAGAGCTACTCTGCTAACATGGCATTAGAGACCTATTTGTTTTGTTACCCAGAAGCTGAGGAGAGTTATTGACATGGCTAGTTTAGTGCACTACTGAGGGAATGCTGCTAATCCTTCAGTCAATTTTGCTCATGTACTGACTTTGAATGATTATTGGGTGGCTCTGAGTTAGAGGCCACCGTGTTTGGGAATTTGGGTTGCTCTGCCTTTTTCAGGTTCTAGTTAACATCCCCCCCCCCTCCATATCTCTCCACAGTGTGCAGGGAGTGGCGGAGGAGTGCTCCAGGTCCTGCACTTTAAAGGGGTTGCCATGGAGATGCCTGGACCGAGGACTGAGGTTGTGCACTCCTCTATGCTCCGCTAGCTGTTGCATGCTTGTTGCAGTCCTGCCTCAGGTACTGACCTGTAGAAACTGGGCACACTGCATTTTAGATGCTAATCGGAACCTTGTGTATCGTTTACGTCCTTAAAAAAGAGCGATTAGATTAAAATTATTTGTGGATATTATTTTTTGTTTTTGTTTTATTAACAGTTTAAAAAATGCCCAAATTCCTCAGCAAAACAAAACAGGCTCAGTCACAGCCTTGTGATTGGGCCAGTCGTGTGGCAAATTACTGTGGCCATCATTCTCTTCTTCTGATGTTTCTTCCCTCTATGAGTAAAATAGCATTCATAAATTTCAAGTGCATTCCAGGTCTTTGTTGGCTCCAGGCACCGTCTTGATTATAGAAGATGGATTGAGGATCATTAAATAGCTATTATAGCAGTGTAGAGACTTAGGACAGGACAATAATGAGGTGCAGTGTTAGGGATCGATGGGTGTTTGGCCACACGCTGGTTAAGGAGCCTGACACTGCCCTAGTTTTGCAATGCAATATTATGCAATGATATGCATTGTTAATGCAATATCCATAATACAGTGGCTCAAACTTGTGATTTCCCTTCATGTTGAGCAATGTCACAACATGTGAAGTAGAGGGTTTATGCAGCAAAGCTTTTAAATAGATTCATAGGAAATTGCAGAACGTCTCACTTCTTATAACATACAAATTACAATAAATTAAAAAACAATACATAAAAGAATCACATCTAATTAATACATTAAAATAAAAGAAAAGAAATCAGGTTTCATCAGAAAACCAGAAAATCAATTATTATATTGAATTTGCATGTGTCTGAAGAAGCTATATAGACCAGGCCTGTTAAAACAAATCCCATGCATTCATTCCTGTGCAGAAGTTTGGGCACCGTTGTCCAAATGACACACACGCAATATCAGTTTTTCATAACATAAGAACACAATAAGATCATCAATGTGGCCTGTGCTAAAGTTAGGGCAACTTACAGAGTCAGGGCTTAGTAACACCCCGTCTGGCAGAAATCCCAACCCCAAAGCCCAAATGATCCACCCTCATGGTTTCACAGTTGGCAAGGTGTTCTTTGCATGAAATGCAGTTCATTTTCTCCAGATGTACCTGAGCTGGTTGTGGTTTAAGAAATCTATTTGGACCCACAGCCCTTTTTCCAAAACTCTCCTGGCTTCTTTAGATGTTCCTCCAGGGTAATGTATTTATTACTCAGTGAGTTTCCCAGTGACTTTACTCCCATTAATGCACCATGTCAGTAAATTGTTTAGAGCCTTTAACCTTCTGTAAAAGAACCTTGTGCAAAAAGAAGTTGTATGGAGTCACATTTAGTTTCGTGGTGCATGGCACGGATACCTTGAGTCGTGCAAGTATGTGGAAAACCTCAGGTGTTGTACAATGTACAACGATCAAATCCAGAAGATGAGTCTAAAGACTCCTCAGAAGCACGGCACTTCTGGCTGTTTTAGGCAAGTCCCTGTGTAGCGTATTGGCCAATGCTAATTTTCATTATTACTAAAAAGTGAGTTACAAGACTGGTTATCATTACAGTTATCCACCTTCTCTATGTAAAACTGTCCAGATAGGGATTTAGCAGCATACCGGCAGTTCTCATTGAGAGTTTTCATGGCCTTCCAGATCTCATCTTGACCTCCACAGTTCCTCTGAACTGCCATTTCTTAATTTCTTAACACTACAGAATTCTGCAATCTGAACATGCTTGGCTTCCTTATATCCCTTCCTGTCTTGTGGACATGAATTACTTTAGTTTTAGATCTTTAGACAGTTGTTTTGGACTTCTTGTTTAATGAGCAAAGAAAAGTTCAGTTTTCATGGCAGTGTTCATGCAGGCAGTTGTGCATCATGGATAGCCAGCTCGACTACAACTAACAAAATCCCAGAAGCTGTGGCCAGCTTAATGCATTAGTAGATATTATACATATTTCATGTGTAGATGGGGCTGTGATGAGGCTGAGATGAGCCTAGTCCCAAAGGCCCCTAAACTTTATCTTCTAAGTATAATGTTAGGACCACACTACCACTACCTTCACATGACGGACCACACAGAATATTGGGGAGTTTTTCTCTTACGTCAGCCCACAACCGTGCAAGAAGCAAGCTTGGAAAGAAAAAGGCCACCAGTTTAATCCCCTGGACTGGCAGGAAGTGAGGGTGGGCGGAGTAAAGGAACAGGTGAGGTGGTTGCTCACCACTACCCTGTTTACTTCCATGGAGGGGTTAAATGTGGAGGCTGAATTCCACTGGACGGCTTTGCAATAGTGAGGAAGTGTGAAATGTCTGGACTCCCTGGGTATCTACAGTAATGTTACCTGCACACCAAGAACACACTTGGCTTTTTTGGATGATAACACAGCAGACTCACAGTCATATGTAGTACCTGTAACAATCTGGGCCTGTTTTTTACTGTCTAAGGCGATCTGAGAGCGCGAAGCAGTGGAGAGCAGAACAGTGATACGCTGATTTGCTGACTGCTGGCTCCAGTGACCTCTCTTCTAGTCGACAGCTGAGATGATGCTGATGCTAATGGAATCAATCACTGCTATGGACCTACATGTAAAGAATGCTCTCTGTCACTCCTGGCCTGCTTTATTAACCATATTGTCATATGAGGGGAAGCCTGCATGTAAATCTGGGCTGCATGTGAGGAGTTTCAGTTACAGCTCATCAGTGACAATTGAAACGTGCAGTTGACTTGATTGACTTCACTGCTTGACTGGGCGTTACAAGCGTAGGTGGTGTATGCTTGAGCTAGCAATCTGATCTGCTTCATTTTCTCTAGTTTTCTGATGCGTATCTGACTTAAACACGCCCATACGACCTGAAATAAGGTTGAACATGTGGGAGCTCATCTCAGCAGTAATTATAGAACTGTTTACTGCTTGTGCGTATACAAAATACCTGAATCTATTCAGTGGAAAAGGAAATCTCATGGAAAGTTCACCACGATTCAGCTTTTTTTTTTAGTGTGAAGGAATTGTTTGAAAAATATTGAAATATATTTTTAAAAACCTAAAATAATTAGAATGATCTCTTTATACAGTACAGGAACATACAGTGTCATCATAGATCATAGTCTTGGTGGTCCCCCTCACTAGTCTCCTTCTTGCACGGTCACTCAGTTTGTGAGGACGGCCTGCTTTAGGCAGATGTATATATCTGCCATATCCATTCATATTTATTTCCTAATGCAAGGTTTTTTTTCTTGGAGTTGTGTGGAGTGGTAATTTGTCTTCGTGTTGTACTGATTAACCAGTGACTGGACCTTCCAGACTTTATACCAGTGTCTTTATACTACAATCTCTTGAGACACACTCACTGCACTCAGGAGATCTCCATTTCACTAACTGTGAGACTACTAGCACCAGTTGCCTGGACCTCTGTTGAATTAGGTCAGCCACTTTAAAGGGGGTGAATAGTTATGCAATAACTTATTTTACATTATATATTTTTATTTATTTGACTTTACTTTGTAGAAATCATGTAGAAATTTCACTTTGACATTAATGAGCTTTTGGTAATTCTTGTAAAAGAAAAATAATATTCACCATAATTCCATTATAAAAGGAATAAAAGGGGAAACATCAAAGGGGCTGAATACGTGTTATGAGGACTGTACATACTTAAAAAGGGTTCTTTACAAAATGCAGTTGTTCTGTATAGAACCATGACAACTCAGATAATCATCTGAATGCTTAAATGGTTCTTTGCCATTAACCTGGTTACAGTGTGGTTCAGATTGGTGGAAAACAGTTTGTACCTTGGTTCCATATATGGCATCAAGAAGGGTTCTAGTATTTTTAGGAGTCAAAGAACCCTTTTGCTTATGTACTGTGTTTGGAGAGTTCTACTACTTTTACTTTTCCAAAACTAACATTTAGATCTCAAGTAGGGGAGAGCAGGGCAGAGTAATGTGGGGTAAAATGTTACATGGGCTTTTTGTGTAGTTCAACAGCTCTAAAGGCAATGTGCCATGTGTTCTGCGATTTTCCACAGAAATTGGACAGGTATAAACCACTTACGATGAACTCTGCATTTGGGGTAAGTTGTAACGTTTGCACTCACCTCTTTTGACTAATTTGTTCAAAAATGGCCAAAGCTAGAATCAAAGTAAGCTGTCTTGGCCAAACTCTTCAAACACTTCACTACCCTAAAGGAAGAAACACACGGCTTGCGACATGACATCACACAGTGCAAGTGTGAATGTGTGTTTTTCAGGCTACATTTGTTGTGTTCCTTCTTTCTTCCCTTTTGTATTTCCAACTCAGCATTGTTTCTGCCGCCCCATCTGTTAAAAAATACACTAAAAAGAGGCTGAGAATTATATTTTGGCATATTCCAATAAGCTCGTATTTTAGTCTTATGACATTGTGAATCATGTTACACAGGATTAGGAGGTTAGGAGTCTTGCCCAAGGGTTCTTATTGGTATAAAGGGAAATCAAACTCCAGTCTGCCACAGGGAAGGTGGAGTTGTTATCCACTACACCAACCAATAATTTAAACCAATAATTTTACCCAATAGTAGATTATCCAACCCACTTGTTAGTATTCTTCCCCAATCACATGTAATGCTCCCAACATTGGGAGGGTGAGCACTGACACATGCCTCCTCCGCCTCTTCGAACTGCTGATGATGCAATGTCACTGGGCAACAAATGCGCTCGGAGAAAAGTGCCAGGTAGCAAGCTCCGATCGGCTAGCATCAGCTAGCAGATGCCTATGCAGGCTAGCATCATGCTGAAGTGATGTGGGGACAGAGAGAGCACCATCTATCCACCTGGAGAAAACAAGGCAACTTGTGCTTTTTATCCCACAATCCTTGTCATCTGTTTATCTTCCTCTTATTCATAATGCAGCTGATCCATGGCGGATCCACTAGACCGCATTATCAGTTTAAATAATATATAAAAATTGTGTATTTTACAACAAAGGTTCTGTAGGAATATGTGTAATCTTAATTTGGCCAATGGCGTGTCAGACAGCTATGAAGAATAATTGGCTTTTAAAGTGCTGTGCTGTTTCTTGAGTGGAAGCAGTGAAGGTGGTAAGTAAGCTCATGCACAAAGGAGAGGCTCAGAAGTAAAAAGAAAAATGAGAGCAACCAGAAGAATTTAACATACGTCCTAAACTGGATAGTTACTTACGAGGCAAAGATAATGAGTCTGCTACAGCTGTTGTTAACACCCCCGTCCCCCTGCTGTTGTAATCAGTCCCTTTGACTGAACTGGTAAAGGAGGATAAAGAGGCTGTGACTAGTATGCAGGTGTCCCATGTTAACACACCCTCTTCAGGTCAGTCTGATGCAGTTCAAATCCAGAGTCCAAATCCAACTGAACACAGACTTTGCAATCTGAAGACACTGCCCAGCAAATGGTGATGCAGCAACAAAAAGCTATGTTCCAGCAACAGGTACTAACAGGCTGTGTTAGTCAGCGTTTTCAGCTATTTATAACAATGCATGGGTGAAGGATGTTAGAAATTAGCAGCACCTCTCTGAGGAAATTGCTAAACATGTACTGTCGCAAGGCCATATAGGAGCATGCGTAATTTATGAATGAAATGACAGTGAATTGGTAGAGACAAAAAAAAAAACCACGGCAACAAGCAAATGACATTGATCCCTTTTTCAAGCATAAAGGGGCCCCATTAAAGGCAGTGTACATGATTCTGAAGAACGATATTTGAATACAAAAATAAAACAAAAACACCACTCCCTTTAGAAGCTCCACCCCTCAAATTCATGCACATGCTTTGCCAAGGAAACAACACTAAGAACTAACAACACTAACAACCAGCACCACAACGTTCACATGCTGGTTGCTGGCCTTGGACAGCATTGCTACCACTACGTTCACATGCCGGTTGCCGGCATTGTAAACAATGCTGCCAATTGCCGGCTTCATCCAACATCGGTACCACAACGTTCACATGCTGGTGGCTGGTCCTCGTCCAACATTGCTAAGCAAACATACTGGAGAGCTAGCAAACCATGGTGAAACATACAAAAGTACAAAAACATACAAACACAGAAACATACCAAAATATAAGAAGTGTATTGAACTGAAATCATATACAGCTCCTTTAATTTTTGGGGTTTGTACTGTGATCCTAGTTACACCACTGATTCTAGAATTCCACTACTAGTAGCTTGGGATAAATGCAGAGGAACCACAGAAAGACCTAGTAGACGGACCTCTTTTTGACGTATTTTGTGGTCATTTTCACTTTACAGTGCGATGGGAACATTCACACAGAGCCTGTAGATCAAGATTTGGAATGGCTGTGAACGTCCAGTACTTTCTGCTGTATCTCTGCACAGCTGGGTGCAGTACCAAGAATGGGAGTTTGTTTGACCTAGCTTGTTTGGATGTGAACGCCGTGCATCGCTTCACTTTAGTCAACTCCCTCCGCCGTCTGTTAGTGTGCGTGAGTGCTGGGAGACTGCTGACGCTCGAAAAGGCGCTTGTTTGTGGAAACACTCCGAACTGTCTGTGCAGAAGGACAGGTGCAAGCAGAAGAGCCTATACATTCACACACTCTGAAATGGGCAGAGCTATAGAGCGGAGCTCTGCGGCACACTGTACCCAACGCCCCCACACAGCCTCTGCTGAACACTGCCGTCATAGCAACAGATAGATATAACTACCTATAGTCACATTTTCTTTTTTTTCTGGAGCTGGAAACTGGACGGGCTGTAGACACGGCCTCTATTCTTCAGCTACAGAACCAATCAAGGAGAACTTTTTTTTTTTAGTTCTACATTACTGAAAATACCTTAAAAGGGCAATTCCACAGATTTTCACAATGGTTAAGGTGAAGATTAAGTCATTCAGGGTGGTTTGGTGTGAAATGCTACACTCTGGAGAAGCGTACAGAGTCAGAATTGGTCACAGTGATGGTTGATGGGAACCAAATGTCCAAAAAGTTTAATGCTTTTAAAAGCTACATTACATAACATTTTTAGACAAAGTGGTCTAATGAAATAATGACATTTTAGGAGGAGGAACATGCCTGAAGCCCCTCCTCCTACTCACACGTCCTATAAATACCATCATTAACTGGTCCATGACAAGTCTTCAGGGACCGGCTCCCTACCACAAGAAGACACCGCCTGAACTCCAGCCCACTCACTCGCCTCTATTCAGTCTCCTCCCGAACTACCAAACTGAATTATAAACAGGATGCTCAACATGAGACACTCTTTTGCAACAGTTTTGAGATATGTTTTGCCCTAAGCTATAAGGACAAAAGTATTGGGACACATGCTCATTCATTGTTTCTTTCAAAATCAAGGTTATTAAAAAAAAAAATCAATCCTGCTTTTGTTGAGTAACTGCGTCTCTACTGTCCAGGCTTTTCGTACTAGATTTTGAAGCATTTCTGTGAGGATTTGATTGCAATCAGCGACAAATAGCGTTCATGAGGTCAGGTTGTTGGATGATTACCACCCAACTTCATCCCAACTCATCCCAAAAGTATTTGGGTGGAGCACCATCGTTTCAGAGAACACAGTTCCACTGCTCCACAGCTCAATACTGGGGGACTTTATACCCCTTTAGCCCATGCCTGGCATTATGCATGGTGCCAATAAATTCATGAGTCCTATTTTAAGAGCAATACTTCTTTCTATAGGGACTAGACAAGTTGTGTTTGTATATTTACACATCTGTGTCAGTAGCTTGAATATATTCATATACAAAATGTTACAAAATGTCAAATGGTAATCAAAAACATATCATATCCCATACAAAAATAGGTTCACCAGTTGGTTCACTGGTCATTTTGCATAGCAAATAAAATGGCTAGAATTGGGTTCCAGACAAAACTGGAAGGTTTCTCCACAATGAACCATTTCACATCAAACTAATCTGAATTAATCTGCTTACACCTTAATTACTGAATTCAATGCTACATTTAAAAAATGAAATTGCCCTTTTACTGTTATAACTCCGTGCAAACATGATGGATTGCCAAACACCAGCTTCAGGCAGTGTCCCTGGGTAATCTTAGTCCATTCCTCATGAGCAGTGGCCTTCAATTCACCAACATTCTTAGGTTTGTGTGCTGCAACCCCTTTCTTCAAATCCCACCAAAGGGGTTTAAGTCAGGCAACTATGACGACCACTCCAGCATCTTCCAGGACTTCTTCTAAAACCAATCCTTGGTATGCCTGGGACCATTGTCCTGCTGTTAGGTCCAATTACGGTCGAGCTTCAGCTCTTCCTCACAGGATGAATGCTGTATTCTCTTAGGGTTTCCTGATGCTTGATTAAATCCATCTTGCCCTCCACCTCCACACTGCAGGTTTCCAGTACTAGAGGAAGCAAAGCAACTTCAGAGCACCACTGAGCCACCACCAGACTTCACTGCAGGCAGGGTGTTCTTTTGAGATGCGGTGAAACAAAACTAAAGGCCACTGCCCATTCCTCAGGAACGCTGCCAGGAGCTGGGGTCTGGCTATACGTCACATTTGCAGCTGTAAATAAAAGAAACAGTGTTAAAATGAAACTGTATCTAGATGTTCTTACCTGTATTTAACCTTGAATCAACCATGGTATGGTATGGAGTAAGTAATGGTACAGAGTACGAAATAAGTAAGAGGGAGGGACCAGGAGGTATAAGGGGGAACTCCAGGCTCAGAGGAGTTCATAGCCCACAGACCATAAGGGCTTCGACTAAGCTGATCATGCCTTGACTTATTTGATAAGTACTGTGTCCTCTTTGTAATGAACTCACTCTTCCACAACTACAAGTTCGCATTTCATAGACAAAAGGTGTCCACGACATCACACATAGATCATTGTTCTATTATCAATTTTGTTCGGCAGCTACTTAACGTCTTAAACTCAAAACACCACAGAGTTTAAACAGAACTAGCCATTTTAAACCTCAGATCTAACCAGCAGACGCTCAGTTATGAAAATCATCCCGCAGCACGCTGAGGCTGCCAGGGCAGAGTGCAGGCCAAACCAGCAGTTGTGATTTCGACAGACAGGGTGACATACACTTTTGGAGAACAGGCGTGAGTGAGCTAACCGCAGATGACTGACCGCTTTTCTCTCGGGCCAGGAGTGCGCCTCTCTCTCTCGGGCCGGCAGCACAAAAAGGGGAAAAAGGAGGCAGGGAGGGAGACGGGAGAGTTTTGAAACCCACTTTCACTTCCCGAAGCGAGAGACTATTTCGATACAGCCCTGCTGTCAGGCGGTTGGGCTTTGTGGGCCACTGGCTTTTGCTGAGAGGGGGGATTTATGTCCTGGAGGGAGGAACATGCAGAGAAAGCTGAAGCAGTGCTTCATCAGAACTGTCCCAAAGGGGGAAATATCTAACTAGTGTTTCGAATTTCGACTGGGCCGTGACTGTAAAGGTCACTAGACTAGTCAGTGTGCTATTCAAGTCTTCGCGTGTCTCAGAGTTCAGCTTTTACTTTTTTAACATTTGTGCAGATAGGCAACTTCACAGCAGAAGGAACAAACCTTCTTAACTTGAATTTGAATTTTGGCACTGTCACTCAAACACCTTATGCGCTGTTAATATATAGTATACAGTCCTTGAAGCACTTTTGAAGGTTCTTCAGTTTGAAACTGTGGAGGAATTGAACAGAGGGTAGTCTCTAATCCCTGCACAGTACTGCATATTTCCAATTGGTTAGTTATTGTACAGGATACTCAACCCAGCCATCTCAGTCCAGAAATTCAGATAACAGATTACTTAGATCTAGATGCTGTGGATGAAAGGCATATACACACTCCAACACCTAAGTTCTCAAGCATTTAGCATGTATTGCAAAATAAAAGTTAGGGTTTGGTTGTTCTGATGACGATCAAACTTCACATCTGCCTTACTCCTTCATATTGAGATGAGCACAATAGTAGAAATCCCCACATATCTCCCTCTTGGAGTCGCAGCCTGGTGATTCATGTTTTATGATTGTGGCTTGAATACTAAAAATTGAATTGGTAAGACTTCAGACATGCTGTAATACTGTTTCCATTTTTCCACTCCATTTAGAAGAAATGCTGAAAGGTAATACAAAAGTAGATTCTTATATAGTTCTTACAAATAAAGCTTGCTAAAAGCTTGCTTACTAAAAGCTTGCTTACTAAAAGCTTGCATTTTATATGAAACCTTTGAATGGTTCTTTAGAGAACCATTTTTGTGTGTTTTGAGGGTAAAGAACTATTTTATAATTAGAGAAGGTTCCACATAACACACACAAGGTTTTAGGAGGAACCCTTAAATGCTCACAAGTCACTTTTTCAAACATGGTTCTTTATGAAACCAAAAGTTGTTATTGTATAGAATCTGGTTCTTATATGGTACCTTTAGGACTCATCCCCACATTCATTGAGTCATTGCTAATTTCCACCTACAAGATAGAAATCCACTGTCTCACAATGCTACTAGTGAGGGGAGGGTAAAGGCTAGTATGTGCTTCCTCCAAGGTACAATGTCAGCCAAATGCCTCTTTTTGAGCTCAACATGCTTGGAGGACAACACTAACCAGCAATAGTTACAGCAGTTAACAGACACCGCACCACACATTTAGTAATGGGGGAAGAGGGCGGGCCTTCCTGCTCTGCCAAAGAGTGCGATATTGTCTTGAGCGCCAATCTTTCAAATATTTATGTAGAACATTTAGTAAAGGCAGTGTTTTATAATCAGAACCAACGACTTAAAGAACAGTTCAGTGCTTAACGTTCTTGACTTTAAGGGAGTAAAAAAGAACCTTTTTTACTAAGAGTGTATGACACTGCCTTGAAAAAGAGATTAGTTCAATTTCATTAAAACCAACTTTTGAATGTATAGGAGCGTACCGAAGTTTATTTGATAGACACTGTGACACTGTGACACTGTTGTAAATGTTTTCTGGGTCTGCCCGCCGGTGTGTGTATGTGCGCGTGTGTTAGTGTGGCATATGCCCCAGACACACTGCTCTCGCTGTAACACAAACATCTATTTTAGCACAGAATGTCCAGGCTTCCTCTATTCACAGCCGCTCTCAAGGTCTTTTAATGGAGAAGTCCTCACATCTACGCCATTGTTTTGCTGCATGGCGTTTTGAGGCAGTCACTCCACACCGAGCGCCTTTGATGTGCTCAAGTGCACTCGTGTATAAAGATATTTCTGCCTGGTGGTCTTTAAATTGTTTCATTCATTTTGCATATGCTGATGTGCATTGGAATATAAGCTCAAGGCTGGGCTGAACAGGTGCCGAGCTGAACTTCAAAAAAGTAATGGGCCACAGTGCACGCAGTCCAATGTCAAGGAGGCAGCACCGGCTTTTGTTGGAAAACCCAACACTGTGTGCACTGTTTTTGAAAAGAGATCGCTCGATAATGAACGATTTCCAGTGGATTTCCAGTCAGTAGCTGGGCCACTGACTGACTAACTTTCAGCTCTACATTGAGCCTCTGTCTGAACAATAAAATAACAACCCCAATAAATGTATACAACTGATTAGTACTTAGTGTTTGTTTTGACTCTGCAGGTTCACACAGTGCTCTAGCTGTGCTAGCTAACATTTTTAAAGAACATCTGGTCCCGGTTTTTAGTGAGGTAGCCGTTGGAAATAGTGCATTTAAAACAGTGTGGATCATAAACTCTGACCAATAGTATAAATCAGGGATGGCACAATCCAATCCAAGCATATTTTAATGAATCAGGTATCAGCTATTTTAATCCCAGTCCAGTTCTGAGTCTTTGTTTAAACTATGGCGTACAGAGCATACTCAAGGCACCACTAACAGACATTATTGCACTATCGGCAGCAGTAAAAACGTTTTTAGAAGGTAAATAAGTTCAGAGTCTGCAGTGTGGAGCTATTTTACAGTGGAAAAACATCTGAATTTATAAAACTATCGCTGAAATGCTCTGTTTTACCAGCGGGAGAACCGCACACCTTTCTTTGTTTTTAAGCCTGCACTGAAGGCTATATAAACCAGTTATTTCACATCAGTAGTCCACAAACAACAACAGCAGAGTGTGTACCACTACACACACACAAAAAGTGGCTTGACTTCAGTGTTCCAAAGAACCTGGGAGCTGATTGGTCAGGGAGTAGAGTCAAACTGGATTATAAGGTATGAAACTATAAAACCGTCCTTTAAAAAAGGCTTTACTGAACTAAATAGACCAGTCCAAAATGTCTCATTATAGAAACTGTTACTAAAAAATCAGTAATTTACTTCAGTATTAATCAACTGTAGCTGTATAATTTCTACAAACACAAAAATTGAATCAGTATCAAATGATCTTTAGCATTACTAAGAACCGGATTAGTGAGTCGAGGCAGTTTTCTTATGGAATCCACCACACACTGGTTTTACTGTTTGGGAAAAGTCCTTTCCCCTCCCTGAAATAAATATTCAAATTAGTTCTGTCTTTTAGTTTGAGTGCCTGTTGTCCCGACTGAAACAAAGATTCTGATTGGTTCTGTCCATCTGACTGTTTGTGCATACAGATAAGCGCAGTTCATGCCCTGTACACACTACATGGCTTTCAGAAATGTCAGATTGCTGTACTGGTCACACTACACAACTTGTTTTCTAACTGGGAACATTTATAATTAGCATACTACATGACTGGTGGTGACAAATTACAAGATCTGTCATCAGGATGAATCCTCAACAACTCTGTTTTGTGTGCCACGTTTGTTTTACTAAAGCAGATGTGACATGTGACACGTTCTATGTGCTTGTAGACATGCTTGTTGATGTTGATGATCCCCTTCTCCCCTGGGTTTCCACTAAACCTGTGTTTTGTGCCCTCATTGGCTTTAGCTTGTTGCTACACTCACTGCTAACCACAACACCTTTCACACTACTGGATTTGGACTCCCCGACAGGTTCAGATATTTAGCGTGCTAGATATCTTTTGGGCGTCAGGAAGCTCTGAGATCACGTCTTTGAACGTGCTGTGTTCACACAGCAGGCAAAACTATGATTTGGGCCACTTTCATAAGTGATCATATGGTGATTGAAATCCATTACAAATCCAATATGCAACAATGCTGAACAGACAACAGACAGATCGGAATTCATGTGAATTTAACATCAATCCAAATCAACAGTCACTCAGGAGAAGGGGAAAATGGAGAACAGCAGGGAGGAAGGTTTTCAGTGGCGGGATAGCAAGGTAACAGACCTCATCAATATAAACTAAATTAGAAGACATATATAGTAACCGCTACATGTTCGAGGAAAGTCCTAAAGAAAAGGCCCAGCACGAAAGCTTAAAAGTGAAGTTTAAAGGATGCAAACCAATGAAGCAACCGTGGACGAATAACATGCCTTTTTTACAGTGAGCTTGAATGCATTCTCAGTGAAAAGCCTAGCTGTTAGCCACTGGAACTCCTCAAATGCTCCTGTGATGCTGGTATGATGCTGGTAAGATGAGACCGAAACTTAACGCAAAGCATCGGTTTAGGAGCATGAACTGTTCAGATGAAAATCACATATAGGTCACATTAAAAAGATAGGATTTCGAGCCATTTTACCTGCAGTGTGAACATAGCCAAATAGCAATCAAGCCAGTGCCAAGCGAACACCGATTTGTCGCTTATCTGGGGATTTTGTCTGCAATCTCCCAAAATGATCTGCGAGTGAAAAAAGGGACAGTGGCTGGAGAGGCACCTTATTCGGGCCATTGATTGACTGCTTAAGTAACATGTCATTATGTTTAAAAAAACCCAACAATTAATAAGCCACTTTCCATTAGTATTAATACAAAAACTATTACATTAATTTTTTTTTCAGCATAACATGATGGGGCTGGGGTATTTCACAAAGCAGGATAACTTACTCATCCATGTAATTTAAGCACAAAATTGAGAACTGACCAATGGGAATGTCCTTGTTGGACGGGCTTGACTTTAGGTTTATTGTGGCTAAACTGAGAAATCTGTTTGTGAAATACCCCCATGGTTATATTTAGCCAATGAAGAACCAACACGTGTTGTGGGTTTAAATGATATCTCCATAAGTTAAGATGTCCCTCTTCCACCCAGTCTTTGTGGAAGCTCACAGTTGCAGCCAGCTACAGCAAGGCCAGGCAGTGAATCAATGCGTATAAGAAAGATGTAGACTCAAAAGAAGGCAGTCCAGGAGGAAGAGAACACAGTGCTGGTGAGTATGCAACAGTATGCAAATAGATGAGGCCAAATAGATTCCTCAACAAGGTTTCATCGACTTGCTATATTTCCTTGAAACAAGCCAGCTGACTCAGTTCCTTCACCTACAAGTGTTTAAGTAACAGCCATGCTAGAAAAACAGATGTTATTTTCTGCCTTCTAACCCAGGTACGGTCAGCCCTGCATTCTCACTCCACCTTCTGCAGGGTTCAGTTCCAGGCCTGATCTAACACACCTGCCTCTAATTTGCAGAAGCTCCTACAGGCCAGGATTAGCTAGAGAGAGAATGGGAGCTGCAGTGAACAGCAGGGCCTGTATTCACAACCCACCTCAGCAATCAGCTTTTGTAGCTTCCATTTGCTTTGTGAATACCAGCCCAGATTTCTAGGAGCATGAGACACTCTCCTGTTTTAACTTAAAAAAGGTGAGACAATGTGAGTGTGTGTGTGTGTGTGTGTGTGTGCGCGCGTAGGCCTGTTTGTGTTTTTCCAAAAATGCTATAACTGCATCTGCTCCTTTCGAAGGGCCCACACTCTCATCTGGCAGTCTGGAGAAAAACAAGACAGTTTAACTGACAAGTGTGTGGAAAACATGCAGCTGATGGATGGGGGGCTTCCCAAAAACACAGCCCCCCCACCCCTACCATACTCAAAAAAAATTTTAGGATCTGCTTTCGCAAACCACAACAGGAGTATAAGTACCCTGCTAAAAAAACAGCATGACTAGTCACTACCAAAGCCAGCACAGGTCGTGTTTTGAGCACTGGTGTGCTGGTCAGCCAGAATGACCATGCTAGCTAAACTGCCACCAGGCCAGTGTAAACCAACTTGGATCAGCATGTAATGTAATGAATGAAGTGATGGTTCAAAGAGGAATGTTTTTTCAAGATTGCTGCATAGTTAGGATGTAAGCAATGTTGTTCAGAGTGGTCAAATGCACTAGTCTTACTATGATTAACAATTGTGGTGATAGGAACCAGTTTAATGCTTCCATAGTGTCTAAGCTATTTTACAGAAAGCTGTTATGCAAAATGGTTGCAAATTTGTCCTTTCAAAACAGTACATCATCATCATACTAGTATGTTCCTCAGTGTAGTACGTCAAGTGTGGTCAGGGCTCAATTGGAGGGGGTGGGGATGTAAGGGGGTGCCATTGTCTGGTATTTAGGGGAAAAAATACCCCTTTTATTATTATTTTTTACAGATCTCTTTGCAAAACTGAAGTCTATTCTGTTAGTATCACATCACTTAAAATATCTAAGACTGATATGTCAATTCCTTTCACATCTGAGGTGTACACACCTCTCTGACCTGAATGTTGTTCATGCAAACCCATAAAACGTTATGATCAGAGATGTTCTGTAGAAATGTTCACTTTCTAAACACCAGTATGGCCCACCAGCCAGACATATGTCTGTTCATGTTTGTCCAGTCAATGTTTGCTGGCCTTTTGTATTTAACTACTTCCACATATACTCTATATACTTAGGCCGTGTCCCAATGCCTGTCCTAAGCCTCTCCCAAAAGTTCACGTTTATGAAGTTGTCGAAACACCACAGATGCCACAACGTTGGGTTTAACAGTCGCTGCTATTTTTGCTGTGCTTCTACTAAACTGGGTAAGTAGTTGATGGCAGAGAATTATTTCAGTGATAATTAAACATTAGTATCTCTATTCAGACAGTGCTTTTACTCCCAATGTCAGAATGTTCAGATATGACCCTCAAAACCAATTAAAAAAAAAGTAAAAAAAAAAAAAAAGTAGATTTTTGATAGTTTTTTGTGAGGAATGTCACTAGATCACAGTGGACCATGGGTGATTGCCCATCACCCAAGCATAATCTGAGTTAAATGAAGGGTGCATCAACCTTAAGGGGGGGGGGGGGGGGGTGCAAGTGTGAGTAATGGGACAGGGCCTAAGCTTATCATCTATTAAAAACCCCTGTTTTGGTGGGTGTATATTGCATGAAGAAATCTGTTAAGGTGCTAAACATGTTCCAGTGCTAGCTAGCTAACGTCCTGTCATTGGCTGAACCAATGTCTGGCAAGTGTTCCTTGGCATTTAGTACTTAAGTGTTTCTACGCACTGAGCAAAAAGGTTCTCTGTAGTGCTGAAAGGGGACAACCCTTTTTAGGGCTGTATAACTAAACGACCGTTTAGGGACTCCCTTTTTGAAGGGTGCACTATATTCAAGAAAGCTGTTTGCACTACTCGGACGTGCAGGAGGGCTAGTTAATTAGCTAACATTTGGGCAAATTAACCCCCTCTCTTCCCCGAGCATAGCTGTGTTATAGCTGTGTGTGTGGTTTTGGACGCAGCCGCGGTGTCGCTTAGTTGCGTGCTTGTGTGTGACAGCAGCAGCAGCAGCACTTCCTGTATGCTGGCCGTCCTCGAGCCCCCGTTCCAGCCCCCCTTTCATCTGTCCTCCTCCGTCCTCCTCTGTCCATCCCCACCTCTCTGACCTGACCTGGCCCGGCCCGACCCGACCGTCGGTCCCCTCAGACCGGCTGCTCGTCCGTCCACATCCTCCGCTCGGAAGCTCGAGGCTGGGAGGCGTGAGAGGAGCGAGCGAGCAAGCGTGCGTGCGTGCGTGCGTGCGCGCGCGCTGATGCTAACAGGTGGTAACAGCGGTTTCAGGTGGAGCCAGAGGAGGAGAAGGGGGAGGGACACAGAGAGGGAGACAGAGAGAGGGGGAGGAGGAGGAGGAGGGAGGACCCGTTCAGACTCTCCTCACCCCCGGAGCCTCTCGTCGCCTCGTCCGGTGCGGGGAGCCCGAACAAAGGCCACTTTCTCACTCTGACAGCCGGCGTCGACGACCGCCCTGCTTTCTTTCTCCTCGCGCAGCTTCCTTCCTCAGGCGTCTCGCGTCTCACGTTTTGAGCACGTGCGCGCGTGTGCGTGTAAGTGTGCGTGGACGAGGGGCGGTGAGGAGCTTGTTTGAATTAGCTCTCCGAGCTAAAAAAAAAAACCCTCGGCACACACAGGTGGGAGAGGCTAGCCTAGCCCCTGCGTTTCTCTCTCTCTCTCTCTTTTTTTTTTTTTAACTGTTCCCCTGGTTCTCTCAGAGGGGTGTGTGTATGTCAGGGGGCACCGACATCCGTGTCTTTACACACTCCGCCACAGTGAGGGGAAGCGGCCGAGCTAACAGGTGTGAGGGACGTACTAGAAATGGCCGGGCACCCACTCCTCCTCCTCCTCCTCCTCCTCCTCCTCTTGTAGTCTCGCTGTTTTCAGACGGGATACGCCAGTTCCACCCGTCCGAGAGAGACACGGCTCACTGTGTGTGTGTGTGTGTGTCTCACTCACTCTCACGGAGAGGCGGGGGGAGGGGAAGACGGGGACCGTGACATATTTGGAAAGGAGAAGATCCTGAATCTCGTTCTTGCAGCCGCTTTCGGTTTTAAGAGGGGGGCCAAGAGGGGTGGGGGGTATTTCTGAAAGAGAGACGGAGAGAGAGAGAGACGGACGGACGGAGCGATGTCGAGCAAGAAGCAGAGCGCGGATGTGGGGAAGAGAAGCCCCTCTCAGTCGGACGGGGAGATGTTTGGGGAATTTCAGGACTGGTGTCTCCGGACCTACGGAGACTCGGGCAAGACCAAGACCGTGACCCGGCGCAAATACAACCGCATCCTCCAGGCGCTCCTGCAGGGCGAGGAGCCGGACTCGTACGCAGACACCAACCACCTCAACGCCAAGTTCAAGTTCTGGGTCAAGTCCAAAGGCTTCCAGGTGGGCAGCACTGAGGGGCATCGGGAGAGAAATGGAGAGAGACCCGTCCTGTACGTGCCTATCAAGGCCGCGGTGAGTACCCATGGCTTTTTTGGATCTCACCTCGCTCGCGCTCGCTCTCTGTGGGTCAATATCCGCGTGCTCTTTGAGGTGCCCCCCCTCACGCTGTGCTCCTCTACCTTCATACCTCAAATCCGCGAGACGCGAAAAGGAATCAGCGCGTGCCCGAGTGGCCTGATAGAAGAGCGTCCCGCCGAGTGAGCACGCGGGGAGCGCGTGCATGTGTCTGTGCGTGCGCGTGTTTACCCGTGCGCGTGTGTTGGCGTCCGAAAACCTACGACTGTGCTCGGATGCGCTGTTTTGGCACACTCTTTGCTTTGGTAGCGCGCGCGGTTGCGGTCACGCTTGTGCGTGCGTGCGTGCATGCGCGCGCGCGCGTTCGTTCGTGTGCCATTCATCAGATGGACAGATCGCAGCTCACAGTTTACCCACGTTGTAGACGTTTTACGCACAAGGCCTGGAAAAAGTGGCCAAACGCACAAAAAGCTAGCCTACTGTACAAGCACCTAGTGTTGCTATCACGCAAAACCTTAAGTGCCTTACATTGTTAATATAATGATGAATGGACTAATAGAAATGCCCCAAAATTGAATAAAATCTTTTTACATTGACTTCCATTGAAAGTTAAGAAGGTTTCCTTTCTCCTATAAAATTGCTGTTTTGGACAAATGAGGTTTGCAAAATGGCAACTAATTTTATTGTTATTGCTTAATTGTATTACCAATAGACTCTAAAGGTTTAGTAGTACTTTTATTTTTAAAAAGTGCCCTACATTCATCTTTCCATGGAAAATGGCCCACATGTACCCTTTCCTATTTTAACTACATTATAATAGGGAAAGCCTGGAGTTGACTCATTGAGGGCATCACTCAACTCAGTTAGTACCTTTTTCGTTCTGCTTTACATGCGCACATCCCAGGACACAGTGGATTATTGGAGGTGGGGTACATTCACACTGTGGGTGGAGCTACTCCTTAACATACCTCACTGTGGTCTGTGTACAACATCTGCTACAGTGTCCATGACTGTTTAATTCAAACCCATTGTTGGTGTTGATCAGCTTTCTTACACTTGGGTTAAAACCAGAACAAGGCTGCAGTGGATTTGTAAGGATCACACATCATCAAGTCCATCATGTAATCCATATTTGGGAATCTGTTACAAACTAAAAGCTACTAAAGCCCCCCCCCCCCCCCCCATTAAGTGGCAACCGCTTCTTTCAAACTGCTATGTCCAGCTGGCCAGCTGAACATGCTTGTAGGGGTACACTGAGCTCCTTTAGGTGAGCTAACAGACACCGCCGAACTGGTTAGCAGAGTGATGGGCGGGGAAAGAGAGGACCCTCGCACCCAGACAGAGACAGCAAGGCTAATTGTGCTCTCTGGGACTCCTGAAAATGGATGGCGGTGGCATCACCGGGGCTCGAACTGGCAGTCTCCTGATGAGAGGGTCAGCGGTTTGACGGCTGTGCCGATCAGGAGTCACTGATTTTATATATTTCTTTTTAAGCTTGGAGTTCAGAGTTGTGCTCGGATAAACGTGTTGAATGTGTAGGCTTAGGAGTTCCGAATGAGCTGGGGGGAAAAAAGCCCAGACGCACCTGCTGGGCACTTAGTTGACTCACCTCTTCTGCGCTGTGGGACTTAATGCTGTGGGCATTATGGTCAAGCCACTGACCGTGTGTGTGTGTGTGTGTGTGTGTGTGTGTGTGTGAGAGAGGTGAGTGAGGGAGGCCACCAAAAGAGACAAAAAACTGAACAATCCAAATAGAAATTCATCTCTCAGCTGCTTTAGTGCGAAGATGGATTTTATTCCTTTGCTCTCCTTGCACCCCTGATGATGAAGTGGCTGCCCCAGATTCTCTCGCGCGCTCTCTCCTTTTTAGCTTTTTTTTTTTCTCCTGTTTTTTTCTCTCTCTCCCCCACTCCATTCTCTTATTCCCTTTGTCCCTCTTCACCCCCCCTTTCTCCACTCTCCAATTGACTTCAATTAGGACCTCTGAGTGA
Source organism: Salminus brasiliensis (assembly GCF_030463535.1). NCBI lineage: Eukaryota > Metazoa > Chordata > Actinopteri > Characiformes > Bryconidae > Salminus > Salminus brasiliensis. Next base: position 16,658,883 of record NC_132891.1, read on the forward strand.
GCTGAATGGGAGGAGATAAAGGGACCGGCTTGTCACTGCCTGCTTTTGCTATTACACACAATGCGAGCGCACGCACACACAAGCACACGCACAGCAGGTGAACGTCTCACTGCTTGATGGACAGCTCAGGGTCATTTGGGGTTGGGACTGTACTGTACATAGGGTAGATACGGGATTTGTTTCTGATCTAAACACCCTCACCTGCACACCAGGTGACCTTAGCAAGAGGATCTGCTCAGTGCTGCTCCCTCTAGTGTGGAAGTCTGAGGGCCCTCTGAATTAGATTTTTGACTGACGTCCTATGCTGTTTAAATAAGGATGGCAAAAGAGGTTCTTTGGTAGAATGCCTTACAAGAATCAGTTGTGGAACCTTTAATTTTTTGGATTTGTTGGGAGTGTGTTTAAAGAAGCTCCACTTAATGTAAGTATAGGGTTTGTAGCAATTAAAAGTTGTATCTGGAAAATTGTAGTTTACACTCTGGTACTCTCTTTAAGGTATGTGTGTGTGCTGAGTTTGTAATGCATCGTTTTTTCTGTCATATAATGACATGTTTGTACTCATTTTCAGTATAACAAATCAATCTTCTCATTTGTTGCCTAAGTAGGAGTTTGTGTCTTAAAACGTTTTTTTCAGTGCTCTGTTGGCCATGAGCGCAACACTGTATATGAAATTTGAGCTGTGCCCACAGGTGGGTCTGAGAGACCTCGTATGGCCTGACCTTTAGTGACCTTTACCAGTAGAACATAACAGAGATGATGACTGCACTGGAGAAAAGTGGGTGTGGGTGTGTGCTGAGTGTGTCATGTTGAGAGAGGGAGCAAAGGACTAGGGCTGAACAACACAGGGTGGTGGGAGAGTTGCATTGCTTTAGATTTTTTTGTGTGTGGTCCACAGTCACCGAATCAAGATTTTTAACCATTAATCTAAATATTATTTTTCTAATTAATTAGTAGACTAATTTGGGGCCAAAGGGGTTTTATGTGCTTGATTAAAATAACTGAACCAAATTATTTCTCATTTTATCTTCTTTAATTGTCTTCTCTTTAAAAACACAGAGTATGCACTTCAGGGCATTATTCTGCAACACGAAATACCTCCATGTTCCCTGAAATGGAGTCAGTGTTTTTACTTAAAAAAAAAAAAAAAAAAAGTGAAGCTGAGGCTTTTAAAAATGGTAACTAGGGATTTCAATCTGGAATATACTGATATTTTGTGAACGAACATAATCTGTAATCTGTTGTTTTTGGACACTTCTTGGTCTCAAAACAGGTTTTGGCCATGTCGCTCGTGTGTGTGTGTGTGTGTGTGTGTGTGTGTGTGTGTGTGTGAGGGATCCCCCTGCTCCCTGTGTGAGTAAACAGAGCAGGCTGCTTAAGGCAATGTGTGTGGATTTTAGCTGTTTTTTTTTAGCTGGATTACTCAATGCTAGTTGACGAAAGGTCGAGGGCACAATGTACGTTAGATAGGGTATGTCGAGCTGTTTACTACGATATGCGTATCTTGTCTGAATGTTACTCTAGTCCTGTGTTATGAAGCCTAGAATGCTGGCAGTGCAGGAATTGGGTTCAGCACACTGATCAGTCCTGTAGATTTATCTAATTATCCAATATCTGATACAGTAAATTTAGTCAGTATTGGGATTGATATCCAATCCTAATATCTGATCGGTGCATCCCTAGTTTTACATATGGAAAGTCTGTGAATAGGAGGGCATTTAAATAGGAACAGACACTCAAGGCATGGCTTCAGAGAGGAAGAAGTTCATGAAAGTTCAAGAGCGATGAGGAGAGACTGGGCTGGGAGAGAGTAAGAGAAAGGCAGGCAGGTAGAGGATTTTGAAAGCTACAGGGGGCTGGTGGAGGGGGGATGAGAGGAAACAGTCACACAGTTCTCAAATGCAGTTGACACCCACGTCTCTGTGGACACTAATAATAGAATCATAACGTCCCTCTCTTTCCTCTCTCACTTCTTTTCACTGTCTGTCTTGCTCCGTCTCTCTTGCTAGATTCCTTCGCTCGGTTTTCTTTATCTCTCTCTTCTGACTGTCTTGCTCTGTCTCTCTCGCTCTCTAGTGAAGTGCGCTGGACAGCTGTTGCTACGTCGCCCTGAAGCATTAATATTCTGTGTTCAAAGCTGAAAAGGGGCAATGAGAGAGAGGAGTAGGGATTAGGGGGAAGCTGCAGGAAGCCATTATAGTAAGAGTTCTTTAGTTTTACACACAGCATCCTCTACAGCTACACATTCGCCAGACCTTACTGTGTTTGTGTGCGTGTTATAATTTGATATTCATGGCAACAGTTACAAGGTTAGACAAGCTTTACTGAATGTTGCCAAAAATCCAACCCAGCACAGTTTGTTTAAGCTGTGTTCACACAGCAGGTCAGAGATGGCCTAAATTCAATCTTTTTATTTATTTTATATTGGCGTATCTAGATCGATGAAATACATTTCTAAACGGATGTGTACAGATGTCTTATACTGGCTGCTCTGGAGTGTTTCACAGTGTCTTTTGCGTCACTCGCTGTGAGATGGACAACAACCACGTCACATCCAGAGTGACTGAGTGTGGGGATCTAAGTAGAGTGCTCGAATTTAATTTCCTGATGGCTACGTCATTACCACAACATTCCATGCAGGTTTGTGATGCGACTTGCTGCAGTCTGAACACAACCTTTCATATATGATATTGAAGTTTGATACATATCCAACGTACGGCGATGTGATGCTTAATAGCCAGATCGGAGTTTAAGCAACTTTTACAAAAGTCCAACTCGACGCTTGCTGAGGTGAGGGATAAAATGGATGACCGCAGTGAGGAACAGATATTGCCACCACTCTGTGTTTGACTGAACTCCTAAAGAAATTGATAAACTCGGCCACAAAGTCTTAAGAAACCAAGGACGCAAACCAATGCCAAAAGAAGTGCCCTTGACCAAATAATGTGCCCTTTTTACAGCTAGCTCGAACCTGTTCTTAGTGTCTAGCCCAGCTGTCAACCACTGGAACACTTTGATGGCTCCTGTGATTTGCTGAAGATGAAACATGGAGTGTGAACTGTTCAGCGGAGTATTGGATATACAGTAAGGAAAATAAGTATTTGAACACCCTGCAAGTTCTCCAACTTAGAAATCATGGAGGGGTCTGAAATGTTCATCTTGGGTGCATGTCCACTGTGAGAGACATAATCAAAAAAAAAAAATATCTGGAAATCACAATGTATGATTTTTTTAAATAATTGTGTTACTGCTGCAAATAAGTATTTGAACACCTGTGAAAATCAATGTTAATATTTGGTACAGTAGCCTTTGTTTTCAATTACAGAGGTCAAACGTTTCCTGTAGTTTTTCACCAGGTTTGCACACACTACAGCAGGGATTGTGGGCCATTCCTCCACACAGATCTTCTCCAGATCAGCCAGGTTTCTGGGCTGTCACTGAGAAACACTGAGTTTGAGCTCCCTCCAAAGATTTTCTATAGGGTTTAGGTCTGGAGACTTGCTAGGCCACTCCAGAACCTTGATATGCTTCTTACGGAGCCACTCCATGGTTATCCTGGCTGTGTGCTTTAGGTCATTGTCATGTTGAAAGACTCTAAGCTCTAACTGAGGGAAGGAGGTTGTTCCCCAAAATCTCGCAATACATGGCCCCGGTCATCCTCTCCTTAATACAGTGCAGTTATCCTGTCCCATGTGCAGAAAAACACCCCCAAAGCATGATGCTTCCACCCCCATGCTTCACAGTAGGGATGGTGTTTTTGGGATGGTACATTCTTCGTCCTCCAAACACAGCGAGTGGAATTAAGACCAAAAAGTTCTATTTTGGTCTCATCTGACCACACTTTCTCCCATGACTCCTCTGGATCATCCAAATGATCATGGGCAAACTTAAGACGGGCCTGGGCGTGTGCTGATTTAAGCAGGGGAGCCTTCCGTGCCATGCATGACTTTAAACTATGATGTCTTGGTACTATTGGTGCACAGTAACCTTGGAAACAGTGGTGCCAGCTCTCTTCAGGTCATTGAACAGCTCCTCCCGTGTAGTTCTAGGCTGATTCCTCACCTTTCTTAGGATCATTGATACGCCACGAGGTGAGATCTTGCTTGGAGCCCCAGTCCGAGGGAGATTGACAGTCATGTTTAGCTTCTTCCATTTTCTAATAATTGCTCCAACAGTTGATCTTTTTTCACCAAGCTGCTTGGCAATTGCCCTGTAGCCCTTTCCAGCCTTGTGGAGGTCTACAATGTTGTCTCTGGTGACTTTGGACAGCTCTTTGGTCTTAGCCATGTTAATAGTTGGAGTCTTACTGATTGTGTGGGGTGGACAGGTGTCTATATGCAGCTAACAACCTCAAACAGGTGCTTCTAATTTAGAATAAGTGGAGTGGAGGTGGACTTTTTAGAGGCGGACTAGACCAGATTTTTTGCTGATTGGCAGGTGTTCAAATACTTATTTGCAGCAGCAACACACAAATAAATTATTAAAAAATCATACATTGTGATTTCCAGATTTTTTTTATAGATTGTCTCTCACAGTGGACATGCACCTAAGATGAAAATTTCAGACCCCTCCATGAGGTGTTCAAATACTTATTTTCCTCACTGTAGGTCACATTGAAAAGATTAAACAGCCTAAAAAAAACCTAATCTAATTTGGAGGGAAAATCGGTTTTGGGCCACTTTACCTGCTGTGTGAACAAAGCCTTAGATTATGGTTTAGATTCACTATGCAACATTTGAGTTTCCAGTGTTGCTCTACAAAGCAGGGTTGTGTTAAAATGGATCAAAACTAGAGAGGTTGGAAATGACATCTTTGCCACTATGCTAATATTAGCTTGGTTTTACAACAGCTCTTAGCCACAACTACATACTGTCCAAAGTGTAACCTTCTAAACCACATGCATTCTAAATAAAACTCATTTGTGGCAAATGATGCTGAATTTCTACATTTTGTCAAACAGTGTCTTCTTTGGTGTACGTGTTCTGTAAAGCTTGTTCAACCTTTCAACAGTTGCTTTAAAAGAAAGCACCCCCCCCCCCACACACACACACACTGTTTTTTTGTTCATGTTGCCCTGGCCTGCATTTGTGTATCTGTGTGGGTGGCTCTGGCTAGAGGAATAAACATCTTGCCTAAGGCAGATTGTACTTGGGACACCCCACCTTATCAGCCCATGTATCTGAGTAACCTCAAAAAGACCCCTTTGCACTCAAATAAATACTGTCAATTGGTTAAATTGAAGAATTAAGAAGACCATTAAGAAGCCCCCCCCTCTCCATTTTGTGTGTGTGCACCTGTTAGAAAGCGAATGGTGGGCTCAATTGGAGGGGTTAGTTATCATGGTTATTTGATCTGTTCTTGTTAGCAGCTTGAGCGTTTTGTCTGCCAGCAGTGCTTCTGATCAGTATGCCAGCACTATTTGAATAAAGTGCACCCAATTTACTTTGTTAGTTGCTGATACTTTCGAGTTTAAGCGCATGTGCACAATATATCTGGTGATTACTGGCAGCCTTAACTGGGTTTAGGGTCAGGTATAGATTTTGGGTGGCAGTCGATTAAGAAGCTGTATCAGCCGATAAGCCTGCACGCTTGCTATCTGACAAATGCTCTTTAATGTACAGCAGGAGATGCTAGGCCAATGTGGCTATTTTGGGCATGTACTTGTAGAGAAGAGATTGCGGATATCTATGTTTAGTGAAGCAAACTTCAGATACCAAACGTGCTGGTGGATTCACCATATCTTGGGTAACTACAAATCATGTTGATGTTACCATTTTTATTAATACATTTAGTTGTGTGATAGTTGAAGACGAGGTGAGCACTGACCAAACATCTACTGTGAATAAAGGACCAGAAAATGTACACTCCTTACTTTTTACTTGCTTAAAGCAACTCTATGTAGAATATTCAACTTAGAATAACAGCTTTAAAATAATTGTGATGCCGTTCTCCTCATTACAGTACATTACAGGTCAGTGGTGCATAACTGTCATTGCTGCACTGGGCTCAGCATGCAGCTGACTGCACTCTGTGACTCTGGAGAAATGGGTGTAGAATTGCGTAACCATTGCAAGTCAAATCTGTGTGAAATCCGGTAATATTACTCTACTACTATATGGACTACAGTCCATATGCTTCCTTCTCTTCCAGTGACAGTTCTGTATCTCTCAGCTTGTTCAGAAAATGTGTTCTACAGCGTAAATTACACTTCCTGACTATAAGAAGAGCCCAGGAGCAAGAAATGCCAATTTTCCATGATGTTGCTTTAAAGTGTTATTTACATGGATGAAAAGTCGTTTGTAGATGTTTATATGTAGAACCTATTATAAATGGTTTGTTGTAGTGCCATAGGGTTCCACTGTCACGGCACATGAAATAACCCTTTTATAGAACCTTTTAACCTAAATTTTAGCTTAAATGTTATCAGCAGACATGAGGAAATAAATAAAAAAAAAAGAGTAAACGTGTATATGTGAATGTGTGAGTATAACTTTTATATAGTCTATGGGGCCTTTAGACAGCATTAATGTTCTCCTTACAAGCTCTGAGATAGTCCAAATAGGTTTAAGGGTTGCCTGTTCAATACAGACAAACCACTGGACTGTGCCAGTTGAAACTCCAGTGTCCTCCGTGTTAATGGTGTTTCTTACAAGCACCAAAAGGAAGCAATCAGATACACTTAGTTAAGCGCAAGGTTGAGAGTACAACTGCCATGTAAAACAGCGCCCTTACTCAACCACCCACCTTCTCTCATTCAGATTAAACTACACTGAACTCCTCACCTCACCCCTTCTAACCCTCGCAGACTCTCAAAACACACACACACACACACACACACACACACGCACATGCACATACGCCTTGGCGCCCCTCTGCTGGTTGAGCAGCTGTAGATGGTCTGGCAGTAATTGTGTTACTGGGACTTCTGGGTTTCAGAGGTGGAGAGAGAGAGGGAGGGAGGGAGGGAGGAGGTGAGAGATAACAGAAAGTAATGTGGAAACAACAACAATAATAGAAGCAGGAGAGTGTTACTCTACTGCTATGCTATATATATATATATATACCGACATCCAGGAGAGGTTAGTGTGCACGCTGTGTACAAGCATCACTCTCGTCCCACAAAAGAGATGGTACATTTTACAATTCCCACAAAGTCCATCTAACAAGCATGCACAGTGTTATTGATGTGAAGCATCACAAGAGGACTGAGTACTACTAGCATCCCCCTGTGGAGAATCTTCAGTCTGTAAAACGAGTAACAAGCCACATAAACAAAATGCAGTGTTGCCAATTTGGTGGCTTTCTCGCTATATCTAGCGACTCTTCATACCCCTCTAGCGAATATTTAGGCAACTATTTAGGCAACTAGTGACAAATCTAGTGTCTCTTTTTTTAGGTGAACACACATGATGTTCTTCAGTTACTGTCCTCAGCAGCGGGTGCTGCCGTAAGACTCTTTCTATAACATTCACAATGCAAATGAACTGCGCATGCCCAAAGCCGCTGCTGACCCGCCGTCTATTGACAGAGTGGGGTGTATGCAGGGGGATGCGTCTTCAGTGTGACACGAAAATAAATCACTGTTTTAACTTGCACAGTCTCACTCAGTCACTCACCTCAAAACTAACAAAATACCTGAAAAATAAAGTAACTCTACCAAAATGTTTCTTTTAAGGTTACATTTCTGGTCCCAAGCCTGGGTAAAGGAGGAGGCTTGAATGTAGAGTAGCAGTTCCACCCCACAAAACAGTCTTTTTGATTAAATTTCATAGCAGTTTCTAGCATTTAACAACACAAACAAAATTTATTTATAGAATTTACGTAAAAATGATTTATGTAATGTGGTCTGGTCAAAACATTGAAGTCATGACTTAAAGCCCACTTACAAGCATATAGACGAGAATGAGCGACTGCTGCTAGAAGGAAAGCTGAATAATAATGATATAAAAAATTGTAAATTTTATTTTATTATTTTTTTCCCACTCAAACGGTTTTGGAGCTAGCCTTTGCTTACCTAGCTTTGAGACCGCTCCATAAGGCATCAAGCTGCTGTTGACTAACTGCTAAGATACAGAGCGACTGGTGTTTGGAATAACAGGGAGGCAAATTGAGACTGGTTCTGCCTACTGTTTTGACTAGCAGCTAGCTTAGAGGCTTAGATAAGTTTGCTCGCTACAGGCTAAACACCACAGCACAGACCGTGTTCCGGGTAAATGAGGCCGAATTCGCACACCTTCAGAGGGTAAAGCCTTATACCTGAGAGCACAGTGAGTGAATGGTCTTTGGAGTGTATTGACTATTGTTTTCAGGCACATTTAGAAGACTGGTTCATCCTTGTTTGTCAAACTCAGTGTCGCTAAACTTTTGAGAAATTCAAACAATCAGAGAAAATCAAAAAGTCAGTGTCCTGACTTAAAACAAGACACTAAATAATAATGCTTAATTGACAGGCCTAGGGTGGCGTCATCCATGGATGCTGTTCTTGGGGACTGAACCAACAACCTTCCGGTCCCAAGCCTGCTTCTCTAACGTTCTTTGAACCCTAATCTTTGCAGATCCTGAATCCTGATCAGTCTGAGTGGCTACTCACACAGGCTTTAAAGAAGAGAAGGGCTCGACCTCCATCATAGTGGAAATGTTATCTAAGATAAACAGTAAGACAACCAACCGCAGGTCCAGATGTCATTGCCAAAATTTTTCAACATACATGAGGGGTTCACTAAAAGTATTGAGTCGGCAGCTCAGGTCCTTTTTATTGTATTTCTTGCCGTTTTAGCTGAAGATTGTTGATCCTGTGTGTGCACACATGCTACAACAGGTGACTGCACAGATATGCACTGCTCCCGCTGTACGGAGGTGCTATAATTCTAATGTCTAAATGGTGCACAGACACAGACTTGGTGACAGGCCTGAATAGATTTGTTTCATTACTTAGAGAGGTGGAAAGAGAAAGGAAGCGACTGTGTTTCCTCTACCTGGCTCTCAGATGAGCTTTATTAGTCTCGTGTGAGATTCATTAGAGCAGTGAAACTCTCTAGAGGGAAACTAAGAGCTCATTCAGGAGTAACCAGCAATACAGAGAAGTGATTCAATGAATAGGGCAAATAATGTACATACACACACAGTTTGATCTAGTGCCAACCAAGGCCAATTGATCATTTTGGTATTATAGTTTGTGTGTTGTCAACCTGAGCGTCTTGTATAGGTCTTGTGTGTCTTCCTTTATACATAATGGTGTATATAATGTTTTCAATAGGATATTAAACTACTGTTTAATTAGTCAAAGCTGAGATTTCCATCAGCACAGAGACAAACACTTGTGTGAGCATGCTGGCCCTTATATAGGGGGGTTGTACCTCATAAAGAGAGACATCACAACACCATGTTGAGGGATTACGGTTTGCAGATCCAAATACAGCCTTATACATTTGTAATGGAACAGTGTTTACATTTATTCATATTATTCATTTGTCAATGTAAAATCTAGTGCTTTCTGCATGCAGTTGTAGTTCTATGACTTTGTAGGGAGTAAGGAGTCAGTGACTAAGGTGTGTTCATTGCACATGGGAACTTAATCCTATATAAATGAATGAATATAAATTCACCGCCCTGTCGGCTACGGAGAGATCAGTCTCACATTGCCATTGAAAACGAGTAGTCATGTTTTTAGGATTTTTGGTATTGACTTGGGACCAAATATGTTGATTTTTATGACATTAGTTTCTCTCGGTCCTAATATCTACTATACCTAATATCAAATGTCAGGCTATTACAAAAACAGCTGGGGTGTTATTATTTTTGTCTTTTTGGGTGTGTGTTTTTAGGGGTCTAGCCCAATGAGTTGCCTATTGTTCTCACATGTACTATTCAAAATATCCCCTGGAAGATGCCTCACAAAGCAGTTAATCAGTACTTTAAACTGGTCTTTGTTGTCTAAGTAGAAGGTATCGTATGTGATGGTGATCAGTGCAAAAATGTTCAGGTACAGTTTACATACCCATTTACCCTATGACTTCTCTGAGTGAATCACAATGAATTTCCTTTTGTGATTAGCTTGCAAGTCTGATGAGCTCTGCTCAGGTTTGCTGGTTTACAGCACCTCGGCTGCTCACAGGAGCCACGTACCATAGTTATACCCCCAACACTGTGATTCATTTCATTTCTGTATCTGATATGTAGCACTTGTGGGGTTTTGGAATAGGCCCCATATTTGCAACTCGTTTCTGGTCCTGTCGGATTCTCTGTTAAGACTTTAGGTTCACAGAATGTGATTTCCATGTACTGGACTCTCATCATTCAGCTATGCCAAGGAAAGTACAATTTTCCATTCTGGGGACTCTAAGTCATAAACCCAGCAGTTTAAATTTCAGTTGTAAACATTTGACCTGTGAGTGCAATCATTAAATTATTGTTCATTTGTAGGTAAACAGTTAATCAGCTAAATAACGTCTGTTAATTGTCTCTACTGATAAAATGATGCAGGCAGTGGGAAATTAGGTACTCATGGCCTCCTGACGCTGTTATTTGCTTGATATCTTCATGTTTACTTGTGTTCTTGCGCACTGATTAGCAAATCTGAATAGTCAATCAGGAACTCTCTCTCTCACCGCCAGATTCAGTGTGTTCAACTGGCTGTACTTTAGAACAGGCAGGACAAATACTGTAGTTGACAATAAGCCACAGACTACTTGACTGGGCCAGTGACTGACGATCAACTTGATGCGGGATGTAGTGTGCAGGGTGACGTACTGAAACCACAAAAAGATTAAGTGCAGATTGATACACCGAGTTGACTCTGTGACCACAGGCTGCCATCTGTGGCAAGACGGAAGGCGATCAGGTTTGAATTTCTCATAATGGCCCATGCGACACACACTGGGAGCAAAAAGCTGAGCATGCACATTTCAAAGTGGACCCAACAGTTGTTTATTTAGAGGCTGTTCAGTGGAACTCCAGTGACGCCACATACATTTGTCCTCAATCTGAGATGAAGTGCAGGTGCTTGACGTGTAGTGTAAGAATATAGTGTATGGTGCACTGTGTGGCCATGCAGGACGGTCTGAGAGAGGATTGCTGGTGTATCTTCCCTGCATTCCTGTGGTTGCCATGGTGAGGAGGGTCTGTGCCATGGCTGCTCCTTTGCAGAAGAAATTAACAGTGGTTTAATTGGCTTGGGGCTCGCTGTGTGCCTTATCTGCCCGCTGTACACTGCAGTAACACCTCATTCCCTGTATACACGGAGCGTGTGTGTGTGTGTGTGTGTGTGTGTGTGTGTGTGTGTGTGTGTGTGTGTGTGTGTGTGATTTGGAAGGTGCCATAAAGGTGAGGAAGTGAATACAGGAGTGTGTCTACTTTTCTCGTCCTTGAGTTTGAGTGCTTGGTTGATGTCTTTGTGCCAAAGTGTGTACGCTTGCTCTGTGCATGCTCTCACACACACACACACACACACAAATTGAATGTTGTATGCCGTTAATGCAACTTGTGTGCCCCGAAAATAGCTCCATTTTGTCACACTTTGTTGAAGCCTGTCCTGAATGGTAACTTAATAGGAAAAAGGCATTTCTAACTTGTACATTCGTGCAATACAATTTTGTTCCTACTTCCTAGCTTTGGACCATTTCCATTGGTCCACAGAGTAAAAAGCACCTGGTGTTTTCAAGTGCAGTCAAACAACAAATGTCACATTTTTGGCAATATTGCCTCCATATCCCACCTCAATGCATTACAATGCATTCTTTTTTTTTAATAGTTTCTCCATTTCTAGTTTCACAATCAAGTGTGACCTGTTCACTCATTATTTCATGACAAATTAAAGGGATACAGGGCAGGAGTTGATTTCAAATGGTGAATTTAATTGGTAGCTGTTCATGACCTTAAAATGCAGCCTAAAAAGGTGCCGTAAAACTGAAAGGTTTCATGAGAGAGGGCAGAAACCAAAAGGATTGGAGGATGTGCTACATTCTAAAACTATTGAGTGGGTTGGGTAATTTGCTATCTATGAGGACAATTGGTGATAAAAAGATGCACTAGAGCATCTAAGCAACACCACAAAACTTACAAGACCAAGACCACGGAGGACAACTGCAGAATGTCTTCCTTTTTTTTTCTTTGGTGAAGTAAAACAACATCTTCACAACATCTAGTCATGTCAAGAACATTCTCAATGAGGTAGGCATATCTTTGTCGAAGTCTACAATAAGAGACCTTGAATGTAAGTATAGATGGTTTACCTAAAGATGCAAACCATTGATGCCACTCAGGCCTGCCCAGTAATGGAAGCAGATTCTTTGGACAGATGAAACCAAGAGTATCTCAAATATATAGGGCAAGTAGGATTTATGATCTGAAGTGTATCACATCATCTGTCAAACATGGTGGTGGCACTGTGGGCATGTGTGGCTGTGTCTGCCAGTGGAAGTGTCAGGATGAAGTGTGATGTGTATAGAGCCATGCTTTCTGCTCGGATTTAGTCAAACGCTGCAAAACAGATGGGATTTACAGTAGATAGGTAATGAAGAATACAAATAAATGGAATGATCTTAAATGGCAGTGTCACCTGACTTCACTCCAACTGCGCATGCTTTACATTTTTGCTGAAGACCAAAATTAAGGCCGAAGATCCACATCGTTATAAGCATCAACTGAATGTGGCTGCAGTAAAGGCCTGGTAAAGCATCTCAAGGGTACAGGGGTTCTAGACTTTAGGCAGTACTGACTGCAATGGGTTTACATGCAAGTAATAAGTGGCAGCCAGCATCACACTGAAGTGATGTGGAGAGAGAAAGCAAGCCATTTACCCACCCCGGGGAGAGAGCAAGGCCAATTGGTCTCTGGCTGCTGATGGCAGGCCAGTTGGGCTCTGTATGCTGATGGCAGGCAGCATAACTTATGATCGAACCAGCGATGCTCAGGTCATAGAGGCAAAGCCATTATCTGCTGTACCACTGGGAACCCCTGTTCTTACATTTTGTAATTGTTAGTTTGTCCAATTACTTTTTAAAATTGTAAGGGACAGAGGGACTGGTTAAAATTGGCTCTAATTTCTAAACGGTTAAGGTGTTAATTTTTGTTACACACCTTGAATTAAAACGGGAAATCTACACATCTATTCATTTTAGATCCATTAAGGTGGTGCACAGAGGCGATAATGCAAAAATTGCAAGTTCAATCCCTGGCGATGCCACAGCCATTCGTGCCCAGGAGTCCCAAAGAGCGTAACTGAGTCTGCTCTCTCTGGGTGGGTAGGCGTAATGCTAGCCAGTGCGGGCGTCTTTGGATTGACGTAAAAGAATTGGCAGTCAGTGTTCTCCAAGCACATTCAGCTGTTGGTGCTAGCCTTAGGTGACTCAGAGGAAGCATTCACCCTTCCAGTGCTTGGAGCATTGTAAGATCTGGGAAGTCAAGCTAGTTTGAGAGTATTGAAAAAGAAGCTTTGGGAGGGGGGTGGTATTTAGGAATATTTCTGCCATATCACCCCCCCCCCTTCCCCCTCCCCATATACAATTATGGAAGTGCTCTATATTCCTTTCTCTCCCTTCTCGCTCTCTTTCCTTCACAAACAGGCACGCTCTATCCCACCTCACTGGTAGAGTGAGAGTCTGTTGGCAGTGTTTGGTCCTCACCTCCCTCTGACTCGCACCCTGAATCCTGGCTTCTCTCTGTAAATATGTCGTAGGAAACAGCTTTGGTGTGGGGAAAGGTAAACCCAGTTCGGTTTGCAAACAAAAGGAGTGCAGATGCCGTAGCCCACTGAAAACAAGCCGGCCCCTCGCTTTCTCTGCTGTCCTTCCTCCTTAAAACAAATCTGAACATTTGACATGTCTGAGTCTCACTTATTGTGTGAGGTCAGCTTTGTTTGATGGTGTGTTTGTGTATATGAGCACTATTTCTATATGCATCTGTTTTTGTGTGTGTCTGTGTGTGTGTGTGTAAGGGTGGTGGGTCGATCTCCTTCCTTGTGGCTGGCCTTATATGTCTGAAGGGCTTCTTCCCTCCACCGCACTTCTCCACCATCCTCCCATCCCTCTTTCTTTCAGAGAGTGCCGAAGAGGTGGGGGTGCTGCTGCACCAACCCGGGCTGTCTCCTAGCAACAGGGCTGTTTGGTCCGGGACGGGGGAGTGGAAGCTGAAAAAGAGAGAGAGAGAGAGAGAGAGAGAGAGAGTATGGAGGAGAGGGAAGGCAGCAATTATTCTGTGCCATTGGAGAGAGAGCAAAGGCCTGGAGGTGGAGAGCAGGACTGGAGGGAGAGAGAGGGGCAGAAAAACGGATGGGGGAGACAGAAAGAGAGAGAGAAAAAGATAGAGAGAAGGGAAACGAAGGAAAAGGAGAGAGATGCAGGCAAATAATGCTCACTGGGTTAGTTAGATATAGAGGGTATATGAAGAGGATGTACATCTATCTAACCCGCTGAGCTAAGCTTTGAAGCAAATGGGTGTATTCTGTTCGTGCTGCATCTCTCAGCATCATTCTGTTCATCCTTCATGTTGTTGAATGTAATATAATATTCTCCTCATTCTCTCCAAGTTACCTGTATCCCTCTAAATCAAAGGATGTATTTGTGTGCATGTGCATATAAGAGCAAGGTCAGCTTAGAAAAGTGGCATCACCATCCCATATTTTATTCATGCGTGTAGAAAGACCACCTAAATGCCATAACCTTGCCAGAGTGGCATTCGCATGCCGCCATGATTCTGTGCCACAGTAGAAATGCTAATTGTGTGTGTGGCACATGGCAGGACAGCCTGGCTTTGCCCTCTCAGGGTGCAGTGACTTTGACCCCATGTTGGCATTTTGGGGAAGGGGGAGGTGTGTGTGTGTGTGTGTGTGTGTGTGTGTGTGTGTGTGTCCGGTCCACTGAGCCTGAAGGTTCAGAACTGCCCCCCTTCCTCTGCTGTCCCACATCTGCGTGTGTGGAGGGCCTACTGCTGTCACACACACTAACGTCCCGGGCCGCTGATGTGCCCCGCAACCGTCAGGAGGAGAGGGGGGCAGGGCAGCATCCTGCTACAGCAGCATAAGTCTCAAACACA
Organism: Salminus brasiliensis; assembly: GCF_030463535.1. Classification (NCBI taxonomy): domain Eukaryota; kingdom Metazoa; phylum Chordata; class Actinopteri; order Characiformes; family Bryconidae; genus Salminus; species Salminus brasiliensis. Next base: position 16,673,910 of record NC_132891.1, read on the forward strand.
CACACACACACATTCATATACACAAATACACACGCTGGCTGAGTCTGGCACACGTGCCCCATCTCCTGGAGGTAATATAGTGCAGTGGAAAACAGGAAGCATGTATGTTTCTTGGTATTTTGAAGCATTCTGTATACAAGAGCATGTTTCACAGAACTTGGGCTGGTTTGTGAGCTTGTAATGTCCTTTCTGAAACATCTGACTAGCTTCGTTCAGGCTAATTGGTCCCCAAATTTCCACAGGTAGCCTGAACATGCTTGTCAGCAGGGGTGCCCCGATTTAGGTATTTTGCCCCCTGATATGATCTGAGACTCTTAATGCGGAGGATCAGCTGATTCCGAGCCAGTCTTTGTGTTTGTATAAATAATACAGCCACACAGTTTAGATCAAATGTGCTAAATGATTTATTTAGTTTTCTTAAAATTACTTTTTTTTATAGTGTTTCATTTATTATAATCCAGTATGACTCTCCTCCCTGAACATTCAGCTCCCAGCACCTTTTCAACACTGCAATTAAGTCACTTCGTATATATATGTGAGATTTGTGTTTTCCGACTACTGATGTAAAATAACTGCTTCAGTGTAGTGTGTAGTTCTGCTGTGTGTGTGTGTGTGTGTGTGTGTGTTGGTGAGCATTGGTGTTGGCCTCCTCCTGGTTTTAAAGTAGCTCTTCAGTGCTTGTTTAATCGAAGAAAGGTGTGTGTGTGTGTGTGTGTGTGTGTGTGTGTGTGTGTGTGTGTGTGTGTGTGTGTGTGTGTGTGTGTGTGTGTGGTTCTCATGCTCCACTGGAAAATAGTTCTAGACTGCAGTCTCTCAACTCTTTTATTTCCCTTTTGAGAATGCCCTTACTGCTGCCAGCTGAGCAATAATATCTATTAATGGCACCTTGAGGACACCAGATGGCATGCTGGACATTGAGGTTGGGCGCGCAGGACTTGAAACTGGACTGGGATTAAAATGGCCAATATCTGATCCATTAAAAATGCTTAGCCCCGATCTCGGTCAACAGGATTGCCGCGGGACATCCCTACTTGTCACTGTTTTGCTGGATGGTATTGATAAAAAAATTACGTTGTTTCTGACTAAGTGTTTTGCTAGTGACAATCTTGTAATTTGTACTCAGTTTTGCAGCATTTGATTGAATGAGCAGAAAGTGCAGCTCTATACATGTCTGAATTGATCTATCTGCAGTTAGATCATAAGTAAATACCAGTGCCCCAGGTCCATTGATGGCCATACTTGCCCATGCTATAACTCCACCATTTTGACTGATGTGGTATGCTTTGGATAATAAGCCCTTCCTTTTTTTCGCCATACTGTTCTGATATTCTTGGTTTCTGGGTAGGCTTTTTAGGATATTTTCTAGTCCAGTCTGGCTTTCTGTCCATTTTTGTTTTGTATTCAGTTTCAGGTGATGCAGTTTAAGCTTTGCTTGGAAAGCCTGTAATTTTGAGTCAGTTTGTTCCACCACCACCCTTTAGTATGTTGTAGCTGCAGCTTTTGTAACGCTAAATGTTGCAATTTATAACTGCCAGATTCAAATTGTTAAAGTAATTTGAAGTTTATTTTCAGGAACCTTTTGGAATTTGAATGAAGATTTTTAGAGTGTCATTAATTAATATGGGCTTTCACATTTCACACCTTGTTTATGGCCTGTAAATCACTTCTTGTTAAAGGGCTGACTGCTAAAGCTGACTGCATGAAGCAGTCTGCATGTCAGCCTGTAGGGCAGTGCTACTCAATTATGTATGTCACAGGTCCACTTTTCCAAATTTCCACCAGGTGGAAGGTCCATAGAGGACAAACGAGCGATTTATAAATCCCACGCAAGTTTAAAACAAGGCTGATGACCAAAGTACAGTCCACAAGAATCCAGAGCTATACTACATGGAGTAGTATTGGCCAAATACTTTAAAGTCACCCAGAATAAGATAACTTCCTTCCCCTAGACAAAACTAATCCAGCTCAATATAGAGCTTTTGTTTGCGTAATGCTGAGAATGTGATATACCGGTGTAGAGTGTATATTGCTTGCTGTATTGTGTAATCTCTCCCTTCCTTCATAGCCATCAGTGCGTGCCCTGTATCATGAACTTAATAATAATCATCAATAGCACCAGGTGATGAATGCGAATTGAATAAAGCTTGGCCCATACACCCTGTCCCTGGCTGCCATGGTAACCATAATCAGCCAGCACAAGGCAGTGAAAGGTGGCAGAGCAGGTCAGAGGGGTCAGAGTGGAGGCAGGGGGGAGGGGGTAGAGGTGAGGAACGGAGGATGGGAAAGGGTTTGCAAAAGAAAAGGCAAAGGAGGTGAGTTTGGGCAGGGTGTTTATATGGGGATGATGGAGAAGACAAAGTCAATGAAGTGTGTGTATGTATGTGTGCGTGTGTGGAGAAAGAAATCTGGCCACTGCAAAAGCACAAGTTTGAGTGCAAGGTGTCACATGACCCTCCGCCCAGCACACCTGCCTACAAGGCTAGCGGTGGTTGCCGCAGCAACCAGGGTGGTCCCTGCCATGGGAGTAGGAAGCTCTGTTTTGTTTATTTCTGCTCTTTAGTTATTCTGCACTTCTAAATCTCATTTTGTCCTTCGTCACACTGAGAAATACATGGTGCAATTTCCTTATCTTCCTCTTCCATCTTTGGGTCGATTTCTTATTTACAACCCTTCTTGGTTAAGCTTGGTTGGGTATGGTCTCAACTCAAAACACATGGCTGTAGGTTGGGTTTAGCCTGTGCAGACCTCCAGCTCCAGCCTTCCATTCCCTTATATACCACTGCCATGTTCCCTGTCCATGGATTTGGGTAAAGTGTGACTGAGATAATGCTGAAACAGATGGGCTATAGTCAGTAAATGTAAACATACCAATTGTGCCTGTATGGTAGGGGATTCTGATATATGGCCAATGAGCCTGTTGGTACCTGTGACTGCAGAATACATGGACGCTGTGTTTCCACTCCCTCTATAGAAATGAAGCCAAAACAGTCTGCCATGTTATCAAATATACAACTGCGCAGTAAAGTTCAGAGACTGAGTCCAGACATGCCTACTTGGGTAGACCCACCCACATCTCGGACTCCATTCGTTAGGTTTGCAGAGCAGCCTAAATGACCAGACCCAGTTTGTCCAGTAAGTGTAAAGTTTCAACAGCAAATGCAGTTATTTTATATTATTACCATTTAAGTTCAAATTACAGTCCCAGAGCTCAGCTCTGTTTGTCCACGGAGATAAATGGAAGCTATTACAGTCCGCTTTAACCCCCAAGCTGCTGCGAGAGAGAGTCAGCACTCAACAATGATGATTAAAATAAGATTAAAAAAAAGTTTTAAACAGTGTTTGGACTCTGGCCAGGACAAAGCACAAGTACTACCCAGTCCCACATGTCTAACAACACCTAATTAGATAACATTGGCCATGTTCACTAAACTGGATCGGATTGGAATTGGGATAAGGCCCCATCTGGTGGCCTTAAGGCGGCATTAATAGACATTATTGCCCGACCGACATCAGTAAGGATGTTCTCAAAAGATGAGTAAGAGTTGAGAGGCTGCAGTGTGTATTTTCACAGTGGAACCTGAAAACAGAATATAAAATCTGAAACAGACGGGGTAACCTCACACCTTTTTTGTTTTTAAACCAGCACTGAAGAGCCCATTCAGAACCGAGAACACTAATGCTAATACACACATGCTGTAGAAACCCAGATCATAACACATTCACCCACTATAAACCAGTTATTTCACATCAGTAAGCCGTGTGGTTGTATCATTTATACAAACATGAAGATCGGATTGGACTGGTATCGTCTGAAACTCTGCATTAAGAGACTTAAATTTGATCGTGGGCAAAACGACCTAACTAACCTGCCTGACTGGTCGACTACAGCTCAGCTGCTTCATGTTAATAAACAGAAAGGTCCTGAAAGATGTTCTCTTTCCAACAGTCAGTCACTTGATTCCTTCATTCCTGCAAGTGTAATCCCACCTTTTCGCGATGTAGCAGAATGGGGGGTGTTGGAATAACTGTTGCAATTGGAACTGTTGGACACTGGAGATGGAAAGATGGTTTGGAGTTGCTTCGCTATAAAGAGACTGGTTGCGCTGGTTGGTACTACACAGCATTACATGCGAGCAGTGGTAGAAAGTAATGTCACATTTGGTTCCGTAACTGTGTTTGAGTACGTCTTCCTGTAAGCACCACACCTAAATGTGAGTTAGAGCTACACACATTGTGTGAGGGCCTATGGATGGCTCATATGTGGTGATGTACTGTGGCTGGTTTAGATAAAGTGTGTGCGTGTGTGTGTGTGTGTAACTTTCTCTCTCTCTCTCTCTCTTTCTCACACAGTGTGTGGATGGAGCCACAGGTCAGGAAGGTTCTTTACTGAAGAGAGTTGCTGTTGTGGAGGACTTCTACGACATCATCTACGCCATGCACGTAGAGATCAGCTCTGACCCGGCCAAAGCCCCCAAGCATGCCGGCCAGAAGAAAACCTACAAAGCGGTGAGTGAACTCGTCCTCTTTCGGTTATTTGCTGTTTCTGTCCTGTTCTATTTTTCTCTCTCTCCAGTCCTTTTTACTGACTCTCTTGCCTCAAACTGTCTGTCTCCTTCCCTCCCTCCTTTTTCACTTGTTTTGCCTCTCTCCTTATTTTTTGTCTGTCATTTTTCTGTCCTTATGTGTCTCTCTTGCCCCCTTCTTTCATTTTTTGTCTGTTTTTGTCTCTTCTTACCCTCCCCTTATTTTTCTGTCTTTGTGTGACTCTGTCCATGTGCGCGCGTGTCTCTCTCTCTCTCTCCCTCCCTCTTTATTTTTTCTTATGACTCTCTATTATTTTTCTATCATGTGTCTTTCCCTCCTTATGTTTGTATATACTTTCCCCTTCTCTCTCTGTGTCTGTCTCTCTCTGACACTGCATATCTGTGCAGTGAAATATTATTAATGTGTAAGCGTTGGAGCCCTACAGCTGCTCACTCTGACGTCTTTTCTCTCTCTTCCCTCACTTGTTGAGTCTGATTCCTCTTCTTTTTTTATGGTCGTCAATGTTTGGGGTGTTTGAAGTTGCATCTCGTGTTTGGTCTGAATCATCTTTGGTTGCAGTGTTTGTCCCGCAGGCTGTGCACGTACACACACACACACACACACACACACACACACACACAATCACACTCAGACAGTGGAGATTTTTGAAATTCCATAAGTGTGCCCCAAACCAAGCACTCCAACTTGCCCTGTGATACTGCCCTCTCTTGGATAAAAGGGGGAACACATGTAAACCATGTGAGTGGCCCAACACCTCTTCAGCACCCCTGTTCTTGGTGGCAGTGACGTTCTATCAGATGTATAAATGGTGTCTTTTGTTTCTTTTTTTTCCTCTTATGTATAATTGATGTCACTCACTCTTTCTCTCTCTCTCTCACACACACACACACACACACACACACACACACACACACACACAGCTGCATCTGTTTGTTCTATTTTTTTTAATTGCCTGCCGGCTGTTAGGTTGTGGCAGCGGTCCAGAAGCTGTCCTGAGTGGAGCATCTCTCTGGACATCCGGAGCCACCCAGGTCCGCTGCTCTCCTCCGCAACCCTGTGTACTGAGGCCACTGGGAGGGGAAATTGCCCCTGTGTGTGTGTGTATATGTGTACACACACACACACACACACACACATATATATATATATATATATATATGAAAATTATTCTTATCCACACACTTCCATACACACACTTTCTCTTCCTCGCCTCCTGCTGTGGTGCCATGGTTGCCCCATGTTTGTTTGCCTGAGCCTCAGGGGAGACTGTGGTTATTCAGTGTGGGGGTGTGTATATTGTATATTTTCTTGCACTCTCTCTTTTGGCACGTTGGGGAGGGGGTTATCGAAGAAGAAAAGGATTCGGGGCGGACCAAAAGACAGATAAAAATCAGGACAGAGGTGGGACAGTGGCAGAGGAGAAATCTCCAGAATTAATGATTTATCACAGCATCACGGTGTTGTAGCCGTTTCTTTCTTTTTCTGTTTTTCATTTATCTTTTTAAAAATGTCATTCTTTAGTATTTATGTATTTACACTATTATTTGAGTGAGAATTTGGCCAAATGTCAATAGAATTTGTCAACAAAAAACTTTTACATACATTAAACTCAATCTGAATTAAAGATGCTATGTAGTAGTTGTCCCTTCTGATTAGGGAATCAAGCTAAATTAAGATAGACCCACTGCGGACATTGGATGAAACATTGGATGAGCAGCAACCTTGTTTGGGGTGGACCTTTGAGACATTTTATTTATTTATTTATTTATTCTCTCTGGTTTGGTTCATTTTTATTGTTGCCAAAAAAGATAACCAAGCATAGTTTAGATTGCTGCTGGTTGAACATAGCTATAGGTGAAGCCAACTGCACCAAACAGAACAAAACACACATAAGACTAACAAATGTCACAAAGACAGACACTCTTTAGCAAATGAACTAGGTGTGAAAACAGCCAAAGTGATAATTGGAGCCTTAAGTTCTTTGTTTTTGTTTCCATACTGAAGGAAGCAGGTAGTTTGGAGTTCAGACTAGGACGTGGTTTGGGGGGGATAGCAGTCTCTCCTCATTTTAATAAGAGCCTGGCCCCTCCAGCTCTGTCTCTGTCACTGCTGCTCCCTGATTTAAGAACCTGATTAGCACTTCATTTGCCTTCCCTCTGAATTAATGAAATTTAAATTTAGATTGGATGCTCTCCCTCTACTGATAAACTACCTTTGTTCTCTCTCTCTGTGTGTGTGTGTGTGTGTGTGTGTGTGTGTGTGTGTGTGTGTGTGTGTGTGTGTGTGTGTGTGTGTGTGTGTGTGTGTGCGTGTGTGTGTGTGTGTGTGGGTGTGTGTGTGTGTGTGTGTGTGTACTTCTATCTCTGTGAGGAGAGATATGTGTATGTCATCATAATGATAGACCAGCAAGAAACATTAGTCCAAGGGTGGTCCTCATTTCTAATCTGGCTGTTTTCAACACCTCAGCTTTAGGTGTAGGTTAGGGTTAAGATTGGTTAGTGGAGTTAAAGGTGCCCTAGAATGGAAAACGGTTTATCTTTGCATAGTTGAATCATAAGAGTTTGGTACCTGGATGTGATGTCTTGTGAACCTCAAACACTGAGGTAACAGAAACCGTAACAGTCTTGATGTGCGCTTCAGAAATGTACACACCCCCAGCCCACTACTGTAAGACTTTATAGGCTGAACGTGATCGCTATTTCAGAAGAAGATGGAAGCGAGGCTGAAAACTAACACCACAAGCGAATCACTCCTCGGAGGCATGTCAGCCGACGGAAGCTCCACTGCATGTGTCTGCCATGGGGAAGCCGGTGAAGTGAGTAGGCATCCAAAATGGACTAACCGCTAACCCTAGCCGACCCTAATACAATCACTTCAGCTTGCTACCAGCACACTGTGCCCACGGGATGCCGAAAGACCCAGAGAGGACAGCAACACTATTCTAGAGGACCTCCAATAAACAATTGCAGTGTTCTTATAAAAATGGTAGAAAAATTTAACTGCTATGCTATGCTAAGCGGCTACTGACGTAAACCAGCCAATAAGAGTGAAGAAATAAATATTTTTATGTATTTTTTTTTTTTTGTGAGCCCACCATAAAAGAAAAATCATGGTGTTCATTACAGTAAAAGTTAGGTTAGGGTTGTAGGTGTGCAGTTACTGTAAAATAATACAAAAATCAGTGGTGGTCCTCACTAATATTGTAAAACAAGTGTGTGTGTGTGTGTGTGTGTGTGTGTGTGTGTGTGTGTGTGTGTGTGTGTGTGTGTGTGTGTGTGTGTGTGTGCGTGCGTGCGTGCGTGCGTGCGTGCGCACCCAGATATCCTGCCAGGCTCTCTGTCAATCAGACCTGTCACCAAGGGCTGCAACTGACATTTCATCGTCACACCTTTCTCTTTAAAAACACACACACACACATCCCACAAGTGCCCCGCATTCATATTAGTGGCTACAGCTTACCACCGGCCACATGCTTGGACTGTCTGCCTCCATAGAGAATGGGAAGGACATAAGCAGGCAGAGTGAGACGGAGCTCTGACAGCAAGTCAAAACGCCGCACAGCCGCAGGAGACGTGACAAGGCATCGAGTATGTGGCTGCCCAGAGCTCGGCTCTTGGGGAGGTCAACAGGCCCAGTTCGCTGCAGGCGACCAGTAGGGGTGCTTTGGATTTACACCGATGGGGATGTGCATTCATACAGCTTTTCACGTCCTGAGCAAGACCAAGGGTCTTTTGTCACTGTAGGCCTCCTTTAGGTCCATCATCCTAATCATGTTAATGCAAAACCTGATTCTTCCAGGTTTTGAGGAAAGATGAAATGATCTGTGTGATCTCTCTCTCTCTCTCTCTCTCTCTCTCTCTCTCTCTCTCACTCTCTGTCTGTCTCTCTCCCTCTCTCTCCCTGATTGTCTCAGATTGCAGAGACGTATGCGTTCCTGCCCCGAGAGGCAGTGACCCGATTCCTGATGAGCTGTGGAGAGTGTCAGAAGAGGATGCACATCAGCCCGAGTGGAGCCGAGTGCAAAGGTACGACACCCATAAGACCTCCTGCGTTGCTACATCACATATTTAAAGTGCACAGTTTTGTGTCTGGTTATGTTTGGTGTGTGAAGTTTGCTTCTTTAGTTGTGCACTCCAAGGACAATGTACAATGTAGCAAACAGGTAATAACCACCAATATAGACATAACATAATTGGTTTATGTTTGACAAAGAGCGTAACAATTCACAGAATTCTGAATTTGATTAAGTACGATTTGGTGGTTTTGCAGTCATTTCTGTTTTTCAATACTGGGAGTCTGTGTGTGTATGTGTGTATGTGTATATATATATATATGATATATATTTTTTAATTTTATTACATTTTACATTACATTACATTTTGGCGATGTATAAAGAACACCTGCCACATTTGAATGAGGTTAATGTGAAAAACAGCAGAAGTAGAGATACAAGCTTTTTGTGTAACAGTGATGGGATGGTTCATGTTTACGTTAACCCTTTTAAACCCAAAAAAACACATAAGTAGGCCCATACTTCAATTCCTTACACTCAAACAACTAACAAAAGTTACACTGATTTACATAGCATTTAAAAAAAAGCCTTTGGTTTGTTTGGTTGGCTTTCCTCATTTCTCTGATGTCACAAAAACCAACTTCTTTACATATCTCCGCCTATTCACCCTACCACAGTTTAGCTCCGCCCACTTCATACTCACGTTCTCAGGAGTGTTTCAGCTCTGAAGGCTTTTTAAATGAGGCACAGTAGTACCTGTCCATACTCCTAGGAGTACTTTCAGAATGGCTGTGATCTGCAGCTAAAATGCATCATACACACAGAGAATTGATGATGTGGAATGCAAAGACAGAATTTAGGTAGAGGATTTATACAGTAACTAGAAACCTCTACCATGCCATTGCCAAGCACATCCAGACTTCGCAGAGAGAATTGATTGGTCCTAAAGAGAAACAAAAGGCATTCACAAGCCTTTGTCTTTACTGGAACGCTCCTGCACACCCCCAAGCACCTTGGCTATTCTACTCTGTCCACACCCAGTCAGACTGAAGCTACAGAACCCCCAACGCACATGTAACACAGACATTCATTAGACTCTGATCAGTGGAGTGTCATGTCTGCCTCCCTGCACACTGCAATTAGCCCAATTACAGCTCTTTTACACACATACCAAAAAAAAAAAAAAAACACTCCCAGGACGCCAGATAATTTCTGAGAGGGGAAAGAAAGCGAATAGTGGGGGAGAGGACGATACTCAGGATGGGGTTGGGGAAGCTGAGAGGTGTTCAGTGGGGGAGGAGAGACCGCTGGAGAGACGTTGTCCAGGACAAATGAAAGCGACAAAGAACCAAATTCCTATTATGAGCCAAAATGGCTGAGCTGCTGTTTTCTTCAGGCTGTGAAACCCCAAAACCAACAGTGTGGATAGGAACCAATTACCATCAAGAATAACTGCCGGCCGACCCCCTCCTTGCTGTGAGATAAACACACAAACACACACGCACACACTCTGAACACCTCCCAGGCCTGATCTGTCACAGCCTTGTGTGGCAGCGCTGGGACGACGTTGGGTGTCGCTCATAAAGAGAGCAGCTAATTGGCTTCTTACCCCATGGGGGTCCGTAACCCCCCCCAACCCCCCTTCTCGGCCCTCCTCCCCCTTCTCCCTCATTTTAGCTCCAGCTACCCACGCAAAAGTTCAGTGCTAAATTATTAAAAGTGATTAATTACTGAGCACACAGGCTTTTTTTTTTATTGACTCCGTGGCTGTGGCTTTTTCACCCGCTTTTTATAGAGCTCCTGTGACGGTGGGGGGTGTTTATATTAGTGAAGCTGTTTATTTTTAATATTTCAAATGTAGATTTTATTTGAAATTACATGGCAGAATAAGAGTAGCTGAGGAACAATCACTGGCTTGCTGCTTTGTCTGAGGGACGTTCTGCACATGGTAGTAAGTCCATAGAAAATGACAATGTGAGGAGACCGGTCAATACCACTCAGTAAACAAACATATGAGTGCTCATTGATTACTGATGAAGGGTGTATGTGCGATTCTTTTTCTGTGTGTGTGTGTGTGTGTGTGTGTGTGTGTGTGTGTGTGTGTGTGTGTGTGTGTGTGTGTGTGTGTGTGTGTGTGTGAACAATACGTCCACAAGTTACACAGAGAGCAAGCACATAATGTTTATTTGCTTAATTTAACAGGATAAAGAAAAACATTAAATGTGGCGTGTGCAAAAGTAATAGGACATGTTATGTTTTATTTTTTCAGTATAATAGTGTATAGCAACTACGTGCTATATTTACATTAATTTACTGCACTTAAAGTACTTAAAATGCTTTATATAATATAAAATGTATGTGTGTGTGTGTGTGTGTGTATATATATATGTGTGTGTGTGTGGAGAGTGCTTATTCGAGCAGTCACATGGATGCATGCGCATAAAATGCTAGTGGAAAAGGAATAGTCTTTTTACATACACATTCATCGCTTGACATGTAAACGTAAAGGTGCGAGTGTTTGTGGCTGTACAATGTAGTGAACACACACTAGTGTATTAGGGGCAGTGAGCACGCACACACCTGGAGCAGTGGATGGCCAACTCCAGCCCCCAGGGAGCAGTTTGGGGCTAGGTTCAGCTGTAGAATTCTTACTTTAACTATATAACTATATCAGTGGCGTGCAGTGCGTTCACCGGTTACCCCTTCTGCTACCCGTTTTGTTAATGCACAATAAACCACATTGAACATACTGTAAACCACAGTATGGATTTCAAAATACAAATAACCCACAAATGCAGCTAAAAACAATACAGACGAAAGGGCACTCATAGCTGAACTTCTGAGAAAAGAATTCTAAAACAAATCTTGTTGAAAGAAGTCCATTCTTTCATGTTGTCAATTTCAACTTCACAACTCAGCAGCTGCGATGGCGATTATTGAGGTCATTTGGCTGCCTTTGGTAAACAGCAAAATTGTCAAATCTTTTTTGATTCCATGCGCCATATTAATCTGTCCCAAACAGTGTTCAATCCCAGCAAAACAGCTTCTGGCACTGTGTGCTAGCCGTTAGTTTGTCCGACAGAAAGTATATTCATAACTTTTTCCTTTCTGAGTCAGACTTATAGGTGGAGTTTGCCTACCTCTCTGAATTATTGTGAGTTTTTCTCTGAAATGTAGCCTTGAAAAATGCTTTTCAATTTAAAACAATATCTGCCTTCTTTGTAGTCGCCATATGAAGTTAGCTACCCAGCTACACAAGCGTGTGCTAAACTAGCATGGACCTGCCCCCTCAGTGGAAATCATGAATCTGATTGGTCAAAGTATTGTGTTTTTGTTATTAGACTCACATATCAGACCCTTCAGAATATAATTAGAAGAGGCATGCAGGCATGTAGGCAGAAGAACGCCCCTAAAGCCATTTTAATGAGCAGTTTTGATTGGTTAGATCCACTCTGTCAGAGATATGCCCTAGAACAGCTACGAAAACACTGCTAGAACATGTTAATGTAGTATCCTGAATTACTATTTTGCTTTATTAATGAATATATAATTATATAAGTTTTACTTTATTACACCTTCTCTGAATGGTTAGAAGGGCCTGACTGCACACCACTGTATAACATATAGTGCAAAGGTAAACATATAGTAAACTTGTATAACAAAGGTGTCCCCTAGGAAATTAAATATATATATTTTAATAATAATAAATATGAATAACCTTCATACACAGAGCAATTGTTTTACCTCACTGTGTCCATTCAGACAGCTCCAAAGCTCCTCATAGGTGTCTAGGTGCAGTCATAGGTGCCTAATGTTAAATCAGATGAGTTGGTGATGCACTTTCACCAGGCTGTCTGGAGATTGTTTGTTAATTTTATTTAGTTATTTATTAATTAATTAATTTATTACTTTCAACCCCAAATTTTATCTCCTGACACTGGGAGAGTGAGATTTGTCTTCTCCCCCACACGCAAGCAGCCATTGCATCTTTTCAAACTCTGAGGAAAGCGTCCAGCACCCAGCTCTGATGCATCAGGACCAGCATTACACTGAAGTGATAAGTGATGAGGGCCATTCATCTGGAGAAAGCAAGGCCAATTGTGCTCTCTTGGGCTCCGGCTGTGGATGGCAGGCAGCATGAACCGGGATGCAATCCTCAGGTCACAGTGGCAGCACCTTAGTCCGCTGGGCCACTCAGAGCCCTACCTGCGTCTGTTCTATGGTGATATTGAGTTATTGATATTCTGTTATTGCTGAGAGAATTGCTTTAATACAATGTGCTTTGGTGCCTAAAACGTCTGCACAGTACTTTAGGCTATATATTGGAATATATACAGCACATTAGTACATATTAGATTTTGAACTGGAATTAGTTTGTATGGAGACTCAATGTTTTCAGAGTATTCAAAGCTTATTGTGTTGAATAACATTTGGGTTATTGAGCCATACAGGTTCCTTCTGTGGCTGATTTCTGTGAGTGGCATTTGTTGCTAGTGCATTACTTAGTTTCTCAGTTCAGATGCATGTTTTGTCTTTCACTGCATTTAGCTAGACCAGGCCTAGCAGTGGCTTTATGTGGAGTGACTAAATGAACACAGGCACACAGACGCACATGATACACAGGACATGAAAACTCACCCTCCATGTGCTCACACACACACATACAAGCATCCAACAACAAATCCATCTTCATTATCATCATCATCACCGCCTAAGCCATTATCATGACCACCTTCGTTCTATCCAAAGTCTATTTATAACCAGCCATTTTTCTTCATTTGGAGAGCCGGACACTTTGGAAATGTTTGGGAAGAACATTTGTGAAAAAAAAAATCTTGCTGCTATGGATGGAGGATGGAGAGTGGGGAGGGGTTTGCATGTGTGAATGCATGCATGTGCTCTTTGCATACGTCTGTGCATTTTGCATATGTATGCTATTATAATTAGGGCATTGGAAATGAAGCATTGTTAATGGGACAAAGGGATGGGGCCGTGTGCATCATAGACTAATTGGGTGAACATGCAGCATGAAGTGCCCTCTAGTGGTGACTGAGAACAGTCACTAATTGCACTCATCAAACAGGGTTCTGTAGTACCAAAAAGGGTTCTTTTATTATTTTTTTGCTTCTGTTAAAGAGCCATATAAAACAGTTTCTCCACAATAGGGCCATTTTTTCGAATGTTTTTTTTGAGTTGTCATTGATCTATTTGTTGTTCTTCCAGAAAATGACCACCCTGCCTCTTTGGTTCCTGATGTTATCGACTACAACATGCCTCTGACCACCACCTACCTGAAACAGATGAAACTGCAATGCATGAACAACAACGAACAGGTAAGTGAGACCCCCGTCTACATTTTTAGATAGGAACCCAGATTCAGATTGCACTGCCATGTTCTGGAGGTCAGATTTCAGGCACTAGCTTGTGTGTTTTTGAGCTCTGTAAACTGCAGGACCATGCATCTGGCATGGGAGTATTGTTGTGTGAATTCAGACATACACCAAGGAATCAAAACCGACTAATACAACAGACTAATATGCTAATGGGCTTCGGACCTGCCGAGGCACAGACTTAACAAGGCCTCTGCAGATCACATGTAGTATCTGGGACAAAGACATTAGCAGCAGATGTTTTAAGTCTGATAATTTGTGCCAATCACATCTACAGGTAAACAATGCATGCATACCCAGCTGTGTCCACATGATGTAAAGGAAAATCTGACTCATTTGATGAATCAACCTTCTTTCATTGCTTCAAAGTGCAGCACTGATGTTTACAGTCTAGGCACAGTTTGCATCACATGTAAGTCGTCATGATATTTTGACTCATTAGTTGACTAATTAGTACAAACACTGCTGGTCTAGTCCTTGTAGAGATGGATATTGCCAATAGAATAGGACTCTCTGAAGCAGATGAACCTATTGGCATCATGACTAATGCCAGGCGTGGGCTATAGGGGTATAAAGCCCCTCAGCATTGAGCTGTGGAGCATTGGAACTGTGTTCTCTGGAATGATAGTGGTGCTCCATCCGATACTTTTGAGAGGAGTCCGGGAGTTTGGGATGAGGTGGGGTGGTGATCATCCAATACCCTGACCTCACTAGCTGAATTCTATCACATCTTCACAGCAAATGCTCCAAAATCTAGTAGAAAGCCTTCCCAGGACAGAGACAGTTACTCAAAGCAGGATTCATTTTTGTGTACCCTCGATTTTAAAAGAAATAAAATAAATGAATGAACAGGTGTCCCAATACTTTTGGCTTTTAGTGTATTTTCTGCCTGGTTGGTATTTGCTATTGCACCAGTGCAGTCTTGTTAATGCGTGGATGCCACCATTCCAGTTGTCTTTTTATGGAAGAGGGCAAGAAGACATGACCGCACTCTTCTCTGCTGCTAAAGAGAGGTGCTTTAATTGCTAATTGCTGCTCGCTTCTTTTTACCACATTTATGTTTAGCTGCCTCTGCCACTGATTTTTCTTCATCTGTCCTCCACTTGTGTACAATGGCACGGAATCTGCTAAACCTGTCAGTCAGATGTGTGTGGGTGGCTAAGTGTGTGTGTATGTGGTTTGATAACCTGAGAGAGAATCAGGGTTAGCTCTTTTCTAATTAACCAGCTCTCTGAGCAGCAGGCTAATTAGCTGAGGTGTGAGGAAAGCAGTGGCGTGCCAATTTACGGCAGGATGCCAAACCAACCTGACAGCTACACAACACCATTCCTGCACATACACACACACACACACACACACACACACCAGATTCCTCCCACTCCACAGTGGCATGTTTATTTTACACTCTAAATCAGTCAGATCTAAATTAGAATTGTAATTGCTGGTCATAGGCCCCAACACGACAGTTTCTTTGTGCTTGCTTTTGTTCCTTTGAAAAATGTCTTTCATGAGTAAAGGATACTTTGTAACTTTGAGGAAAAAAAAAAACTCAAGTCCAAGCTTCACTTGATCTCTATACCCTCCACCTGTAGCACATTGGTAATTGACACCGACTAATTTTATTGTGCTTTGGGTTAGGGATGTTCCAATCCAGTATTTTTATTTTATTTATTTATTTTATGTGTTGGGGAGGGGGACCATTTGGGAGCATACCACACTCAAAAAAAAAATCATCTTAACCAATCACTCATTTAATATTCCATTGGGACTTGTCTATGAAGTCCACTTCCCACCCATGCCACCAACCCCTGGATTTCAGTTCGTTACCAGTACTAATAGGCTGTTTATAAAGCCCTAATAACGTGAGATTGCTTGGGCATTTTCCAAAGCTAAGAAAAGCAGATGAGGTTGGTCAACAGAGCAGGCATTTGAAGGGGATGACTCATATCTCTGTTTACTCTTTCAGGTCCAAGCGGAGTTAGCTTTGCTCTTATCTCGGCTCTGTTCCCTTTCAGTAACTACTTCACTGGAGCTTGAGCTTATCTAAACACTTTATGGGAGACTAAAGTAACTTGAATCGCTAATGGCAACCTGCTGGTACTTCTCTTACACCGGGAGTTGGACTGAGTCACGCCGTTAGCCTGGTCGGTTGCTGAGTGGAGTGCTTTCCTTGGCTAAAAAAATTAAGTTCTAACAGTCCCTGAAAATAACTAGCGTAACATAGGTCTGACACAAGCTGCGTTTGGAACGGTTCACTCATTCACTCTTCACTATATAGAATTTGCACTGACATTACTTACAATTCATAGCTATATTTGTGTATTACTGATGCTCTGATGCACTGATACGTCTGACCAGAGACATTATAAATGAGTCTGACCACTGTTTGAAATATGAATGGTAGTTAGTGAACCTGCAAGGAATGAGATGTTGCACTGAGATTTTGACCAATGCTACAAAATGGCTGACTCACTATATAGTGCACCATTTCTGTACTGGGGAGCATTTCCGAATGCAGCTATAGACCCCGTAACTCACTGACTCGCTCACTCATGCCTGTTGTCTTCTATAATCGGCTACTATGAGTTTTATCAACTGGTCTTTTTCCTTTTGTACAAAGTGCTGGAAAAGATGCACACTAATATTGCACTGAGATACTTCACTATCAGAACTTTTCCAGGCTAAATAAAGTAACGGCTACTTCGGGAGGATAGTGAAGTAATGCTAAAAAGGCAGGGGAGATGCAATGGTTGTGTGTACAGACGGTTGGGGCGATGGGTAGGAGAGCCATGATGGAATGGGTGCTTACTGGATGCTTGGCTAAAAGTCAACCTTGCTACCAGACGCTTTTGTAATCTCATCAGCTAGCTAACCACACACTGTGCCTATTGGACACTGAACACACTGACTCAGAATTTGGTACACATATAAAAACTACAAAAAATAATTTCAGACTAATTGGCAATGCTGAGCTATGCGGCTATGAGCCATCAAAGTCAACCAACCAACCAACCAATAAAGGCAGTGTGAATTAATTCTGAAGCTAAATAACAAGGTTGTAAATGGTACATCTGAGCATTTTTCATATTAGTCATATATAGCATTTAACATAGTCATGTACTTACTGTTTATACATCAAAGACGAAGTTCAAATACTTGATAAATTAATTTTTCCTGGCACCTTTAAGTACAGAGTTATGATACGGGTCTGTAAAACAGCTTGAAGCAAGCAGCGTACCTGCATGGGGATTATAATTTCATGCTTGTGATGAGTAGTATCTGTAATGCCAGTATTTTCACAGGTAACTTACCTGAAAATGGCTGTTATAACAAAACCCAGTAAATGCCATTCTTTTAAACACTTCCTTTACCAAAATATAAAATGTGAAATTGTAGAAACAGCGGGATTCATAGGCATGTTTACAGTAGTTAGGTTAGACTGTATTGTTATCAGTACACTGCATTAGCAGATACTTCAGATCGGGTATCGTATCGGAAGGAGGAAAAGTGGTATTGGTGCATTGGGAAAAACTGTTCTCCATACCAAATGAATTGGTGAGCACATATGTACTGTTTTCACAGTGAGCGAGGCATAGACGTTTTTCAGGAACAGACAGGAATCGAGACAAAGCCCCTGTCCTTGAGTGAAGCCAAAGAGGAGGCGGAGGGGGTTGAGCAACCAGAGGAGATGAGCGCTCCAAGAAAAGTACTTGAACTGGGCACACTTAATTGGACAGATAGGATCAGGTGGGTTAAAAGAGGAAGGGAGAAAAGCAAAGGGAGAAATATTCAGGGGACGCAGAGGAAGGTAAAGAGCAAACGCACACAAACAGAAGGCCGGCATGATGCGAGAAGAGAGAATGGAAGAGGGGAGGATGTGCTCGCAGAGGCTGGCTGGCTGGCATTGCAGGACGTGTGTGTCCAGCGCAATTTAATAAGGGAGGAAATTAGCAGCATCCTTCCTCCAGACTCCAGGCTCCGGCTGCTAACGGGGAGTTGGTGTGTGGCGGTGGAGTGGGGTGGGTATGAGAGGAATTAAAGTGGGAGGGGTTGTTCATTTTCATTTATGGCCTTTTTTTCCCATTTACTGTATCTCCTCCCGAGGAAACTCATTTCATTCTTTCTCTCGTGCCTTCTGAGTCTTTTTTGGTAAGGAACGAGCAGAAGGGATGATGGGACCGGGCCAGTTATAATTGGAGTTTATAGCAAGGCCACAGATAAGACACAACGATCGAGCTGGGAGAGAGAAAGAGGAAGGGGGGGGGGGGGAGAGAAAATGAGGAAATTGAGAGAAAATTAGATGTGCTAGGTTGCGCTGACATTTGTTCAATTAACTAGCTGGATGTTTGTGTGTGTGTGTGTGTGCTGTCAGGAAAGTTCGAAAGTGATCAGAACTAATTTCTCATGTCAGGTTTATTTTTGAGCCATGACATTTTAATCAGTACGTTGATATTTATTCAGTATGAAAGAGCGTATCTTTTAATAAAAATTGACACTTTCTAATCTGCATGCCATATGTTTTGCAGGTTGCATAGGAAATAATTTGATATCTGCGGCTGCTGTTACAGATGTATACAGATACCTCATTGTTGTAGCTATACAGCAGCAGAGGATGCAATGGTAGGCCTGCAGTAAGAGCTTGTCCAGCGAGGCTGTTCTGAGTTAATTATTTATTTATTTATTTTAAATAAGTTGGGTAAATTAGCAAGAATCATAACTTGACTCAGTCAACAGTTTTCTGACCGTAGCTGTTGTTTCTATAGCGACTTTTCAGAGACTTCTCTCCAGGCTTGCTGCTTGTCAGATGTATGAATGTGCAGGGCTGGATTAACCTAGTGGGGTCTAGGGCTCCTGGCCTTCATGGTAAGGGGGACCATGAGAAAGACTGGAAAGGTGAAAAGTGAGCAAAATATCTGGAAAATATATTTTCTTGGCAGTTGGGTGGCATTCACTTTTTTTGTCATAGTGTAAGTTGCGCAAGTAGCACAGATGGGTCTACGGTTACGTTGCTTCCGGGGAATCTCATCCTGCGCTATTTTACTGAAAACCTCACTTTAAAAACACTTCGTCGTTCAATAAATGTTAAACCGTCAGTCTGACGAGTACAAATGTTAGAAGCTGGTTAGCATTAGCTTATTTAGCAGGATAACTACATTTACATTTACCTTTTAAGGCATTTGGCAGACACACTCATCCAGAGCGACTTACAAAAGTGCTTTGCTATTTTTAAGGATAACCTGCTAGTTTGAATAGGCTAAAAATTCAAAGATGTTCTAACTATTTGCTCACAACATAAATTCAAGTCAGGCTTACAGAAAAGCCACTTATAAGCGAATACGAGAATTAATTAATTAATTTATTTATTTATTTTTACAAGCGGTTTTGGAAATGTAGCCCACTCACTTAGTTAGCTAGTCAGCTACAGATTTATTGAGTCAGACAGCTCAGTTCAGCTGCTGTCGACTAACTGCTGAGCTACCCACACAAGTGTAAACATTAAAACTTGTGTCTGCGAGAGAAGTTGAGCGACTGGGGTCTAGAAATAACAAAGATGAATTAAGACCCCCCCCACACCTGTTTTTAGGCTGTGATCTCACCAATCAGTGAGCACCCACGGCGCCCCCACCCTGTGGCTCTCTTAAATGCCAATGGGGAATGAGCCTATTTGGCCATGTACTTGATAGACACGGAACAGAAGTTTGACACATTAGACACATTTGTAATTTTGTAATAGTAATAGTCTTCTTTTTGAGTTCCCATCAGCATGTTTAAATGTAACAGTATTATCATTGTACCACTCAACCCTAGTAGACAGCGGTTTATCCATCTAGATTATTCAGTTGTCCAGACACTGGTGCAAATTTAAGGAGGGAAGGGGGTGCATTTCATATGGTTTTGACATATCTTGTTATTGCTTGTTTTATTTGTTTGGTGCATAAGGCATTTTGAATATTTTCTTTAAGTGAACCATAAATTGAGCTGAACTCTGGAAATCTACGTTAATGGAAATGTTCATTTCTAATGCAGGCAGTGCGAACTGAGTTGCACAGTTTGCGGTGATGAGCCACACCAACAACCACAACCTGCTGTCATCTTTATGATGATTCATACACTCACAGATACGGCATTTTTAAAATTGTCCTGTGTGATTTAAAAAATATATATATATTTTTTTTTATAAAGAAGGACGTTTGAGAATTATGCCCTAGGAATTCTAATATGGAATTAGCCTAAGGAACGTCCCTAGAATGTCCCTGAGAATGTAAACAGTGAGAACTTCACTGTTTTATCATCTAAATGCCCTTCTGTTAGGATTTCAACATTTCACAGCTTAAATGTTAAATTATTTTGTGAAGTTGTGATGTTTGATTCGGCCTGTAGGTGGCAGGTTTCCCAAGCGATTCATGCTGCCATTTACAAAAGTGGCTGTAAGATATTTGGGCTCTCGCCGTCTTGGTTAAGTAATGATACAGGTTTAGTTTCTTATAGCTTTATTTCAACATATCAACAGATATGCCCCCCCCCTACACTTATTTACCTTGCTGTCTGTCTTATTGGTGGATTTATCAAGCCCTGTGTGTCTGTGTGTGATCCTGCGTTTAGGGTGAACTATGCTGTACACACAGTAAATGGCGCTCTTGGGTGGAGGGCTGTGTGGGGGGGGGGGTGCAGTGAGAAACCCCTCCACTGCTGGCTGCAAACAGGCTTTGTAGGCTACATTAAAGAACACGTTTGAAGCGTGCAGCTCATCCTGTGATGCCACGGTAACTAGTGTGATGATGTCATTACAAGTCCTCGTCCAGAAACCATGTATAATGGATATATGGTTTGCCGGCCTTTATACTGTACAACTTAACTTTGTTTAAAAAGGAACTAAAGCTGTGTTCGGTTCAGCGGGGCTTTCAGGTTAACTCTGCTAAAGCTCTGAAGTCTGTTGCCTTAGATTTTCATAGTTTACACTGATGTTCCAGCAGCCCTTGAAGCTCGTACACCCACAAACGCTGCATGTTAGAGAATGAATGAACGGGGCAGAAGTATGGCCGTTGAAGTACAATTGGTTCCAGTCTTGGAGGACCTCAGTCCAGTCCGCTGGTTTAGTGGTGTGTTTGAGCAGGACATTGCGCTGGATAGGCAGCCCTGATTTAAATGCTACCTTGTCGATACAATACCTCAGCCCCAGGTCACATTCTTCTCACTCTCACCACACAAAATGACCTGCCTGGAAGTGGGGCCGATACAGGTGCCAGAACCCATATTTGTTATTGGGTTTATTTAATTTATTATTTAAATAGTTTTTTTTTATTATTATGCTGATAAACGTCTACTTAATAAAGCATGCAGTTCTCGAAATATAGTGACAATATCGATATAAGAATGATCATAATACTGGATTTAGGTATTAGGCATCTACTGCAGCTGTGAGAGCAGCATCGTGGCTGACCCGCTTCTGGGCGGGCATTCAGTTTGGTATGTGGCCCGGGATTGGACTCAGTCCTGGAATCAGTGCTGCTCGCTTGTGGAGCAAGACAGAAGCGAGAGAGAGAGGGTGAGAGAGAGAGGGTGAGAGAGAGAAAAGAGAAGAGCAGGGTGATGGAGACAAAGGGAGAGAGACAGAGGAGAGAGAGAGGTAAAGTTCGAGTAAGAGATAGAGAGAGGTAAAGTTCGAGTGGGAGAGAGAGTTGGAGGCAGAGAGGGGGACGGAGGACGGACAGAGACCCGTTTTACAAGGAGGGACAGATCAAGTGAGAAAGGAAGGGAGGAGGGAGAAACCCAGGTAGAGGGTCCTAGGCGCATTTAACCCTAAATGGCAGCCCACTGTAAACTCCTGTCTGTAGCACGCGGCGTGACGTCAGCGCCCGCGCCCCGCCCCTCCTCAGTTGTGCGGTGGACAGTGAGAGTCGCGCGCGCGCCGCTCCCGCTGCTCTCACTGGCTCGTGCTGAAATATTAAAGCAGAAGAGGCTCGCGCAGGAAGAGCGGTCAGCACGGAGGAGAGGAGAGGAGAGGAGAGAGGGGGGAAAGAGAGGGATAACGCGGATATTCCAGAAAACAAGCTGAGGTGGGGGAAAAAAGGTAAGCGCGCTCGCTTTTGACCCGGCCGTGTTCTGCGCTGTGGAGCGTTAACGTTAAATGGGCGTTTAGCGTGAAGCCACGACAGCGTGTAGGGTTTTGTGGGCGAGAAGCATCGGTCATCACTGGCCGCGTCGTTCGCGTGTCGCAGGTGAAGCTCGTTCACTTCAGGAGAAGCGATGTTTACTCGCTGCGTTTAGATGGTGAAGAAGATGATGATGATGATGATGATGCTGATGTTTTTAGATCATTTCGTGAACGTGCCTCACCGACTCGTCTCAGTGTGTGTGTGTGTGTGTGTGTGTGTTTTTGGATCACTGGTGCAGAAAGTAGCACCGCTGGTGTTTTCTGCTCTCGGAAATATGTGCAGCACTTATTGTTGCTGAGCCGCATTGCTAATGCACAAGAGCGACACCTTTGCAGAGCAGCTTCACCGTAAGACCACTCGCATTAACATGCATGGAGCCTATCCGGGGTTATTGATCATTCTGATCATCGTCCCGACGTTTGGCTGCTTTACATCACGTGCTTTACATTCTTTTCTTGTTTAACGTGACCATCATGTGAATGTTTGCTTGGTGGTTTTGTTGTGGCTTATTCTGATGTTCTGAGCAGGCTAACTTGCATTACTTACTCAACACTGCTGCAAATGAGTTTCCCCTATTAGCCTAAGTAGGCTCAATCTGTAAGCCCGGCTTACATTTATGCAGGGAAAAATTCATCATAGGATTTGTATTTCGCTTCATTTTAATACGTGCATAATCTCTGTGTGGACAGGATCCTCCTCAATTAGCAAACTCTGCCTGGCTAATTACCTTCCCTCAACAAGAACTAAAGTTTGGCCTCTCCTGCTTTGAATGATCTGGATAGTCTGATTTGGAAAGTCACAGGACTGCTTATCCGATCCCATTGTAGAGTGGGATTTACACCCTTAAAATATGGCGTTCTTCAGAAGTTATTTTGGAAAAGCAGTAACCCTATGAATAACAGCTTGAATAGATTATTTGCCCAATTAAATGCCTCAAAAACCTTATTTTAAAGGACCTCTGGCCATATCCCCAAATTACAGTGTTTACAAAAATAGTTTCTAAGCTACTATAATATATTACTGCAATATTACTATAATGGAACTCTCTTTGGTGCTATGTGGACCCCTTTTTTCTAAAAATTCTAGACATACCATCTATATAAGGTTTTCCATCATAGAAAACATACATTGGATAAGAGAGAACAATTTAAGCATTTCAGTGGTTCAGTGTAAAACCATTGCCTTTATTGAAGAACCCTTTTGAAAGGGTGGGATAGAAGACTTCATTGCCTCCTTTTGTGTGCTTCGCCTAAATATGACAAGCACAAAGGGCCTGGGTGTGTTTTATAGCTGATTCAGGGTGCAGTGTGTGTGTGTGTGTGTGTGAGTGTGTGTGTTTTAAGTAGGAACCTTTTAGTACCCATATAGACATTACAATGTTTTTATGTTCTAGTCTTGCGGTCTAGTCTAGTCTTCTGGTTTCTATGCTGCAGAACATGAATTTCAGAAATCAAGAAATAAATGATGTAGGTGTTCAGACTTTGAGAAGAGTTTTAAAAGTCTCAGACTGGTGGAAGAAAAAGCAGCAGTTGTAGAGGAGTGGTCTGTGTTTCCTGGCATAGCTGCTTTATGGAAACTGGATGTGAACAACAGTGAGTTGAGTATTGTTGCTGTAGTCCATATAAGAAGTCTGGGACACATGTTTAGAGCTGCACTTCAAATCCAGAGCAGTGTGGCAGTGGGTCAAACAGTACACTCACTCAATGTCTCTCGCTCTCTTTCTCTCTCGCTCTCTCGCTCTTTCTCGTGCAAGCTCTTTCTCATGCTCTCTCTTGCACTCTCGCCCACTCCCTGAATCTGTCGATCTATCTGTCTATGTATGCACATAATACTTTCTCTTCCTCCCTGACTCTTCAAAGTCTTCTTTTTTTTTTTTTTTAATTCATCATGGCTCACGATGAAATGCTAATCCGTTATAGCCGTGCCTTTCCAAAATCACTTCTATCAGGGTTGCGATCGCCTGATTGCAGATTGGTGTGTAAGTAAATACTAGAGTACGAGAGTGCATAGTCCATCTTAGTGAGCGAAGGGTTAAAGGCTTTAAAACCCTCTTTATCATGTGCTGCCTTCTGCCAGAGCTTCACGAGGATAAAGCCTTCCAAAATAAAATCACTTTCCTAACCCCTGCGCCAGCCTGTCCAGCAGGAGGGAGGCTTCCTGACCCATAATCCGTCCCTAGAGCAAAGCTGCGTGGCAGCCACTATCTCTCCCCTTCCCTCTTCCTTCTCTATCGTCCTTTTTCTACTACTCCACTTTAGCCCTTTTCTCCCTACTGGATCGTTGTACACTCTTTATCCCTCTCTCTCCCTCAGTCACTGTCTCTTTTTGTCTCTCTCTCCTGGGCTTTTTTTTATTATTATTTTTTTATGTTCCCTTGCCCTGTCCCCTCTTTCCTCTCCCTCTCCCTTGCTCCACCCTCTCTCTGTCCCTTCGCTCATTGTTCTTTGTCTTCTTCATCTGCATTCTACTGAACGTTCCATTCTGCCTCTCAGAGGGCCTGTACCACCCTACGCTCTTCTCTACAAATTGCTCCGGAGCCTGGCATCAAGTTCGGAGCGTTGCAGACACATTTGGGATTTCTCTGAGATCTTCTCCGAGCAGCACAGCACCGCATACTAATCAGAGGTGCATTTTTTTTTTTTTTTTTTTTTTTTTTTTTTTTTTGGGCAATTAATTTTTTCCCTTGTGGGCGCATTAACTGCCGGTGGTCTAAATTGAAAATGGTCACATTTGAGCTTCACTTGAGTTCTTCATTATCCCTAGCTGCTGTGTAGTTCTCTCTCTCTCTCTCTCTCTCTCTCGCGCGCACACACACCACAACTCCCAAAGCAAAATTTTTGGCATGTTTGGTGGTGAGGAAAGCCAGTCTTTCATTTGTTTGTTTGTGTGTTTCCTTCCCAGCTCATGTGAGCGGTGAGTTAACCGATGAGACACATTCCCGTGAAGTGCCGTGTAATTTCCTGTCTTTCCACGGCTCGTTTCCTCTCAGGCAGTATGTGCTGAGACCCAGGGGCCAATATGGGATGTGACATACAGGCTCCCTGTTGCCCTCTTGCTTCACATGGCTGCTCTGCACTCGTCTGGTGCTGCCCGCGGTGCGTTGTGCGCAAGGCTCAGTCAGCGGAACTTGTAGACCCTCTCAAGGCCGCCTAAGAGGAGCAGCTGCTCACCCTTTTCTCATAAAGATAAAAGAGCTAAAGGGTTCTTTGGAGCAGTGCCACAGAAACCTTTCCTCGAAACCTTTCAATTAAAGAGTTCTTCAGAGAACTGTTCTTGTAACCTGTGTGAGCCTCCACGTAATGTCAGATGTCAAAACTTACGAACCTTTACATGGTAGAAGCTGCCTAAACTTTACAAAGGTTCTTGCAGATCACACACCAAGAGAACCATAAGTGGCTCTTCTCTGTCAGTTCTCCAAAGAACCCTTGTGGCTCCGTGTCTGTTAAAGATGTTGCTGCTTTGCCACTGCTCTTAATGCACATTGTGCCAGCTATTCCTGGTGACACGGACAGTTCCCAGTTCCCTGCAGTAGCCTGCAGCTGCTTCCTGGCTGTGACCTACTGGGGTTTAATCTGTGCCTTATTTGTAGGCTCATTCACAGAGGGAGAGAAAGGAGTCAGTGGTAGTCCATTGAGCGAGCCCACCACGACCGGCTGGATTTAAGGAAAAACAGTGGCAGGATCGGCAGTAATCTGAGAGTACGCCTGTTGGATTTTTAAAGTGATCTTATGAGGCTTTGCCAGACATCTGCTTCATAATCTGCTGCAGTGGTGCCCATTAAACAGTTAAAGTGGGCATAAGGAAATACCCATGATCGTTTGCCGTGGTGTAATGCTGTGATGTGCCTGCCTTGTCTTTGTGCGAGGACCAGTATGACTGATCGAAACACCGCACTACACATTAATGCTGGGCGATATGACCTCCAATTAGTATCACGATTCATTGAACCTTACTAACATAATACAAAAATGGAACAAAATAATCGACAAGGGCAAGATATATATCATGGTTCTGATTGTCGAATTGTGATGAATTGCTCAGCCCTTCTACACACCATCAAACACAGAATACACTGAAACAGTTTGCTTAACCCTTTAACTTCGCTATACCTCAAGTGTGTTTAAATGATTCTTTTACTCTATTATATTCTGAGCCCTGTAATTGAATAAGAGATGAGAAAACATTGGAAAACCCCATCCCAGCCTCTCTTTAGTTGTTTTACCCTAGGTTTCTTCTAGTATCGCAATCCAGACTTCTGTTTGTCCTACTTTGACCGGAACAGGCCATTTGACTGACATGCAAAAAGACCAACCATATACTTTTGTTTAAGAAAGACATGTAGGGAACGTGTTGTATAAAACAGAGTGGTTTGTGTTATAAAGTATCAAGGTGCACTATGTGGACAAATGTATTGGGACTGCCTATTCATTGGTTCTTCTGAAATGAAGTATATTAAAGAGTCCAGGGAAAGCTTTCTACTTGAAACGACAAGGACGTTAGTGAGGTCTGAATGTTTAGTGATCACCACCCACAAGTATTGGACGAAGCAGCAACACCCCCCCCCCCCCCCCCGCCAATACCCCCCTATTGCAGGTTCATGTCTGTCTGTAATTAAGTAAGCGTGCACAGTGCATGCTAGAACAAATAAACCCTCGAATTTGATAGCCTGTAGATCTTCCTTTAGCAGCAGTTATCTCATCCAAATGGTTTCTGTTGCTGCAAATAAGGTTTGCGTAATGTTGAGGAGGAATTGTGGACCATTCCTCCTTGCAAATGTGTTTCAGTTCATCAGTATTTATAGAATGCCTTGCATTCACAAGCCGTCTTCAGGTCATGCCACAGCATTTCCACAGGGTTAAGGTCAGGACGCTGACTTGACCATTCCAAAATACAAATAGTCTTCTTTTACAACCATTCTTTAGTTGATTTGCTTGTGTGCTTTGGGTCATTGTCTTGTTGCATTACCCAGTGTCTCTTCAGCCGTAGGTCATGGACAGCTGCCCTCACAGTCATCTGCAAAATGTTTTAATACACTTTGTATTTATTGTTCCTCAGTGATCACAAGGCATCCAGACAGCAAACAACCCCAAAACACGGTGCTCCCTCCACTATACATTCTTCACAGTTGGGATTAGGTGTTGGTGTACAGGGTTACTTTTTCCCACTAAACATAACATTGTGCGTTCATGACAAAAAGTTCCACTTTTGTCTAATCTTGTTTTTGACAGCAGAGGAGCACTTCTGAAAGACGGAAATTGCACCCAGAGCCCATGTACATTTAATCCCATCCAAATGGGGCTAAAGAGAGCTTAATTAGTCATGGTTAATTTGAGTCAGTACAGTGCAGTGTTGTATAAAAAACACTTCTACTCAGACTTTAATGGGCCTTTTTTAATGTACCACCAGCGTAGTAAGAAGGTGATATTGTAATGTTCACAATCAATTTCTTTAATATAGGGATATTTACACTAGGGCTGCACACTAAATGGTTTCAGCATAGTCATCGCAACGGGGGCATGCACAATAGACACATGGCAGGACATGCCGTTCCATTTAAGGCTAATTTAATTAAAAATATATATTTTTACACAGTTCTCATTTTTCATGATGTACACCATATGGACAACTAAAGTATTGGGACACATGCCCATTCATTGCTTCTTCTGAAATCAAGGGTCTTAGAGTTGATCCTGCTTTTCTTGTAGTAACTGTCTCTACTGTCCAGGGAAGGCCTTCTACTGTACCCATCTAGGCCATGCCTGACATTAGGCACAGTGCAAATGTCCATGGATCATGTTTGTCTGCTCCAGAGAGTCCTTTTTCTCTACTGGGGCCATACATGCTGTGCGTGCATGCATTTGCACATCTGTGTCTGCAACGGGTGCGACTTAAAATTAGAAGGGGCACAAACATTTGGACACAGATTATATCTGTCCAGTGTATTTTTTTTATATGTAGTGCATTATTAAGATCACCACATGTTAGATCATTAACTTTTGTTGACGTCTGGTGAAATGTGGTAAAAATACCTACATTTGGTAAACTTTTACAAAGCAAAGCGAAATGAAAAATCGTGCAGCCCTAATTTACACCATATCACGAGGTCCGTGTTTTGCTGTGGCTGGAGCATCCTAAGATGACACCAGAGTATTCTACCTTCATGAGCACCTTACTCTCTGTCGCATTTGTCATCCAGCGCTGAAAGCTAGAACTGATAAAAGCTGTTATTGTTGTGCTCACAATGGGACTAGACGGGATCAGGGAGACAGGGCCGTGCTCAGTAAGCAGAGGTCGCCGAGATAGAGCAGAGATTCGTTGCGAAGCTTTCACTGAGAGGACAGCCATTGGAGCCAGAGGTCAGCAGCAGCAAGGCCACTTCTCCACTGTTCTCCAGCCACCTGAACAAAGCCATTACTGCAGGCTTTTTTTCAGAGAAGGCGAGGGCACCTCGAACTGCATTTTATTTTGTCTTTGTAGTCTTTGCAGAACATCTTTCTCTGAGGAAACATTGAAGTTGATTTTTATTTAAGGCTGGATGGAGTAGAAAACATGGACACACAATATCAATTTTCTATTTTCTGACGAAATGTTTTGTCAGTGGGTTGTATGTGTCAGTCTCCAGTAAACATACAAAGTCTCCGATTGTGAAAGTGAATCAGAGGGGGTCTGTTTGAGAAAAGCATATATCAAAGACAACTGCCTTTAAACATCACCGCTGTGTCAGTCACTTGGGGGAAACACATCTACGCTTGACACACAATGGCAGAATTTCTGCATTTGTCTCTGCTCAGCTGGAGTCTGGATCAAATGCCTGTTGCTCAGTTGTGCCTTTTGAGGGAGAGGGGCCGCTTGTTTAGCTGTTTTTTGCTGACGATTTCCTTTCTGAAGCCACACGGTTTTCTCCGATTGTCTCTTTTCTGCCCGGTCGTTTGGTTGGAATCTAAAAGAGGAGCACAGTATATAGCCTCTGTGGCGTACAGAGTAAGAGAGAAAGCGCAAACAGGAACGCTTCATGCCAAGCCGGTGAGGGGATCTCGCACATTGGGAGCAGTTGAGCACAAGCTGAGTTTCAGCAAGTAGCAGAGGTGCTTATCTTGTTCTGATTTATAGAAGAATGCAGGCTTACAGTTTCACGTGACCTTTGGTTTGGAGGTTAGAGTTGGCCAATATACCACAATATTAGCCTTCAAATAATATGTTTTATTTGTACAGGGCATTTCATGTTCCCAAGGTTGCTTTACAATGCACTGCAGCACAATACTTCTGAGATATAGAGGGAAATGGCATCTATGACACAGTGTAGGAAGTACAGTTTAAAGTGGAAAGTAGTTCAGAAAAGGCTAGAAGGAAATATACAAGTACAGCCTTGAAGATCTCAGGCTAGTGAATTCCATAGTTTAGATTGAATCAAGACATTCATACAGTGCAACACACGTAAATAATTTTGGTGAACTGTCACGTCAAGGGTTTGCCAGCATGTTTTAAAGTATACACACACAGCAATATAGGGCCCCACTTTCGGCCCAATAATGGGTTGTGAGTTCCGCAGTAGAGTCAGACTGCAAATGGACTGGATTACGGATGCGTTTTAGGCCGATATTGGCTTTCGCTGTGCTGCAAATAAGCTCTTACCAGTCACGCACATTGCTTTGCTCAGAGTTATGCTTGCTAATCTTTACACCAGCTGTGGGAAATATGGCAAAAATACAAGCTCATTATACAAGACAATTTGATAATGTACATATAGCAGTGCTTTATGTGTCTGATATTAAATAAGTTTAATAATTTGTAGAACAAAGATTAGCCAGAGAAAAATACGGTTTGAAAATATTCATCATACACTTACAAAAGCATACTGTAACCGATTTATCACAATAATAACGGAATATTATCGTATTGCAGTGTCGGCGTTCATTTAGTAGGCTATGTTGGTATGTCTATTTAATGACTCTGTATATGATTCTGGAGAGCAACTGTACTGTTTGAACTCCACAGCAAAACTGTGGACACCCCTCCCTTTAGTGCTCCAGAAGCTCCACCCCACCAAAACTTTGTGTCCATAAAACCCTTCGCAAATGTACAGTGCGATATCATGGAATTGTTATCGAGAGAATGAGATCATGACAAGTAATTGGCTTTAGCTAGGTGGTGGGTTAGAACAATAGAGCAATATCCTCATTCCTTCTAATGTCTTTCAAATGTTCGGAGGTCTCTCCAATGTTTTCATTTGTCTTCACCCTCACCTGACTTAACCTTTTGTTTATCTTTTGTTCGTCAGATCTTTCATTCATTGCTGTTTCTCAGACATTTCTCCTTGTGAATGTGTGTAGTTCAACATGTAGCCTGTACTGGATACACAGTCTCCCTTGCCCCTCCCCCCTGTCCTGTGCATGAGCTCAAATGTCCCCTGTTGCTGATTGGCTGGAATAGTATTGTGTGGCTAGACCTGGGCCACATTTTTGTTTTCCATTTACAGAGCCAGGGCTACAAACACCCAGCCTGGAAATAAACTCCCAGCCTGGAAATAGACTCGGGAGCTAGTGAACCATGGGGAAATATTCACTGAATTATATAAAAAATGTATCTTAGTCTTATTTTTATTTACATTTTGATAGAATTGAATGTCTTCTTTGCGCTTGAGTGATGAGTCCTTTCCTGTGAAACTAGATCAGGCTAAAAAAGAACGTCCAGTTGTCCATTAAGACTGTGTCTTTTGGCTAGCACACTGCCATAAAAAATAAATATGTATATATAAAAAAACAGTAATAGTTGAACTTGCTGTATGATGCACTGCATGCTTTAGCATTTGGTATATTACTCAGTTTCTATCTGCCATCTTTGATAGTGGTGTAAAGTGATCATTTAGATACATTTCTGAGCTTTTTTGCCTAAGGCAAGGTGCACTACAGTCTGTCATAGGGCCTTATTAACTTACTAGCTGTTTCTTTCTGCACCCTGGCTGAGGCAAAACACTGAATTGAAGTGTTTTATGACTCACAGGAGAGACTGCTAAGACTGTGTACAGAACCACAACCACTGGCAAAAGGGATTGAAAGCAAAGAGACGTTCTACATTTGAATAATGTCTGTTATTTAACGTAAAGATGTTACTTATTTTTGCTCATTAATTGAATGATGAATCAAATGGGCTGAACAAACTGCAAATATACAAAGTATGTATTTAGTAAAAGTAAAAATCTTGATACACTTTTACAATATAATAATTGATAAAGCTTTAAAAAAGAATATTACAATTGTTACAATACAAGTAACCTCAGAAACCAAACAAGAAAACGTAAAAGTAATAAAGCAGGACATTGTGAGAGAGCCTAATGGGAGACTAGTTTAGGTTTGAGAAGGTTGTAGATGATAAAAGGTACGCATGTGCTAAGATCAGAGTTGAATATGGGGACAGAATTGCACTATTGGACGATCGATGGGGGATGGCGAGTACCTGGACTGAAGAAGATGGGAAAGTGTGAGCGGACTTGTACAGAAGGAGAAGATCAGACAGATAAGAAGGTGTAATGTTGTTAAGGGCCTCATATGGGAGTTGAGAAATTTTGAAATGTATATGGTACATTACAGCAAGCCAGTGGAGACTTTGGAGAATGGGTATAATGTGATGTGATTGGATATGAGTGAAAGGATGAGCCGCAGAGTTCTAGACCATCTGAAGTTTGTGAAAGGAAGTAAAACCAATGCCAGCAAGACCAGAGCTGCAATAGTCATGAAGGAATGAAAGCAAGTCTCGGCAGCGGTTTGAGAGTGGCATGGGCTATTTTAAGTGATATTGTGTAGGTGGAAAAGAACTTTTAACAGAGCTGACATCGGCGTTGAATGAGGCAAGGATCGGAACTTAATTACTTAGTAATACCTGCTTGTGAATACATGTAATGAGGCTGCATACATCCTTTCAGCATCGTCACTGCGATATGCGCAGCAGTCAATGAAATCAAAAGTGTCATGCTACAGCTTTTTTGCTGCTTGATGCAACAGGTAAATTTGTGCTATTCTCATTTTCCATTACATATTTACCAGATGCAGCTTATATCTGGCAAAGATCATTTATTTTTCTCCAATCCTGTATACGTGGTGGGCAATATCAATATCGTGACATGTTGAATCATTCTGGTGAAATCTGATTTTTTTAATTATTTATTTTTTATATCCATTTATTTATATTTTTATATTTATTTCTTTATATTTTAATATCCTAGTTTGTCACATCATATAAAAATTGCATAGCAGCCCCAATTTTGGAAGTGCAGACGGTTCCATTGGATTTAAAAATGCAGAATACCTGGGTTCTCACTTAAACGCCTTAAGCAATCATGCCTTCCTGTCGACCTGTCTGTTAGGAAAGCTAATTAGGAGACTTGCTTACAAACGAATTCACACTGATCAAGCCACATTTGGAATATCCTGGTTTGGTATTTGTGTGATATCTGAAAAACATCTAAATCTGCGTCTGAGGGCATTTTCACACCTATAGACACGCGTGCAGCTAAATGCCGCCTCTTTTTAAACTGCCCCCAACGCAACGTCACCAGGCAACCAAGCTCTCTGTACCTAGCTCACATTGGCTAGCAGACACCTGTGCCACACAGAAGTCTAGCGGGGAGAGCAAGATACCCGTCTACCCACCCAGAAAGAGCAAGGCCAATTGTGCTCTCTCAGGCTCCGGCTGCTGATTGCAGGCAGCAGGACCCGGGATGTGATCAGTAACTCCCATAGTGACGGTGCCTTAGTCAGCTGCCTTCCATTTCTGAATGTTTTCATAAGTTAGTTTGCCTAGTTTGTTTTATTTGGATATAATTAAGGATTGCTGAGATTACTTCAAACAGTTTATAATATTCTATGATCCTTTTTGCTTACCTAATTTGTACTTTTACTAAAAGTAAATTTAGTTGTGTATTTTTACTTGGAGTATTTACATTCACTAAGACCAGCCTGTTTTACTAACCCAAGTACCAAACTAGTGCCTTTCATAAAAGAAAGTAAACTTTTAAAAATGTATTTATTTATTTATTTTAAAAAAGATCTCTCAAATCTTCAGCATAGCAACCGAGTAGTGAAACAACACAATGGGCCGAAGGCTCTTGGTGTTGACTGTCTGACCCAGCCTCCGGTGCACAGGATAAAGACCAGAGGCATTGTGCGAAACAGGCGCTTGACTAAGATGAAAGCAACACATTCTGTATTTGAGAATGAAAGCGGCGGCTCGCTGGAAACAGAGTGGCAAACTCTTGTCACTCCTTCACAAAAGCGAGGCCTTGAGCCGGAATAGCGCATTCCTCCCTCCGCATTTACAAGCCCTCACAGCATCAGCTTAGCGCTGCGCCGAGCCCCTTGTAGGCGCGGTGAAAGCGTTTACTTTCATCATTCACGCAAAGCCTTGGAGGGTACATACTTATTCCTGAAGAAACTATTAATCTGATGTATTGAACGGTGGAGAATGTTTCGTTTATGCTGGCTTTATTGGCTAAAACATGTGTTCACAGATGGCTCTGCCCTCAAGTTCTTTTATCTCTTGACATGCTGCGCCAAGATCTAATTTTTGAGTTTTTATGCTGTGGTTTTCACTGCTTTTAAATTTATTGTTCTTTAGTGAGATACGCAGTATAATTTAATGTCTTGCCCCCCATTAGCTTGTGATCGCCTTGCGTGCTCGGTGGCAAAAAAAAAAAAAAGAAAACCTGTGCAGAAAGCTGTTCTGTGCTATTTATACAGAATTAAGGGATTTTCTTTTGTGTGCTTTACCTTCCTAGAATGAAAAATCTGTTTCCCAGAGTTGGTAATTGACTTGCTACTGCCTGTATAGAATGTTCCCAGTAAATGGCAGCGGCTGAAAGTAAAATGCTAGCCTTCTCTTCAATGGATAGCAATTTTCCCCCCCCCTCCCTTCTTTTCTGGTCCTACTTTTTTATCCTGACTTGAGTGCACAGGCATGCCCGGTGCCTGAGGCTTCTGGTGCCGTTTGATGATGACTAGTCCATTCCGGCGTGAGTCAGTGAATGAGCGCGAGAGGCTGAAAGAGGAGCAGCGGGAGTTTGGGACGCCCTCTCGTCTGTTTCCCCTCTCTCTCTCTCTTTTGTCCGGCGCTGTGGGATGAGCGGCTGTGTATAGAATAACATGCGGCGGCGGTAATTGAGTGCGGAGATTTGGTTTCAGGTCTGCGCGCCCGCCCTCGCTGTGAGGTGAGCAGCAGCAGGAACAGGACAGCAGGCAGAAATAGCTTCCCCACAACCTCCCCCTCCCTGCTCCCACCAGTCTGATCAATGAAGGGCATGCTCATCGATTATAGCCTGTCTTCATGTAATAGAATGCTTTTTATTTCTTTCTTTCTTTCTGTATTTTAAAAGTCTGCAGCCAACAACAACAGGATGTGATATCACATGCCGCTAACACATGCTGGTTTTAATCTGTTGGTTTGTCAGTCATTCCATCTACTCACAGAGATCACACACCTTCCATACAGTCAGCTTGCCTCAGTTGCTGGATTGTGTGTGTGTGTGTGTGTGTGTGTGTGTGTGTGTGTGTGTGTGTGTGTGTGTGTGTGTGTGTGTCGGTTGCTCATGTGTATGTCAGTGCTGGTATTTCCCCCTCTTCACGGCTGGTTTTCCTGTGCGATCAATACTCTGCAGTGGGAGCTCACGGTCTGCACCATGTTAATCCTCACTCTGCCTGACCGTGTGTGTGTGTGTTTGTTTTTACATTGAACGCTAGTCGGGTATTGCCTCTCATATCAATATCTTCACCTATCTGTAGAAATGATGGCCAGCCATTGATTCCCTTGAATGAAGCTATGTGGGGAGAAAAACAAGTAGGTGAAATGGCCCAGAAATATATTTTGGAGCCGGTTCTGCAAAAACAGCCTCGTAAATTGTGAGAAATCCGTCTGCAACACGTTTTGCGAAGTTGAAAAGCAGCAGAGATAGGATTTAAGGGTGATGATGTGGTTGTGAAGTTTCACGCCACATCACACTTTACACTAAATAAATAGATGGCAGAAATTGACTATTTGCTTTCTTATGATTTAAGAGGAATATTTTTAGAATTACAAATGTGAAAACAACCTAAACCGAATGGTGAACACCATGTCCTTTTTTCATTGGCTTACTCATGCAAAGTGACACATGATGAGCAGAGCTCATCTGTTTAAGATGAATGTTCGATTAGCAGGTAGAAAAGACAATCTATGGCAGAACGAGAAGAGCCTGTGGAGTCCTCACCCTGCATTTGGATGTATCTCTATGCTTATCATCATCATTACTAGTCACATTTGTCACATTTCGCCACCGGTTGAACTTCACCTTCTTTGTCGGCACAGTTGGCATTGCATTCATAACGAATTCAGCTCACAGTAAACTCTCTAAACACTCTTAAACATAATTTTCTCTTGTATTTTCCTTTTTTTCCTTTCTTCAGTTCATTTTGAGCTTTGTTCCTGATCTGTTTCCATGGTAGCCAATTAACAGACTCTGCTTCCCCCTATTTTTAGAGGAGTGTCCATGTCCCAGCTGTCTCTGTAGTCTATATATGGACAGACGAGAGAATGGAGAGAGGTTGAGAGGAGAAATAAAGCAGAGAAGGACGAGCAGGGGAGCAGGAGGGTCGCAGGTGATTTTGGGGGAGGGGGATGAGGCGTGCGAACATTTCCCACTGCGGTTACCTAAGAAGAACTGACGTCCTAAAGATTTCTGATAACTCCCGCTGCGTTTGAGATGAATTCAGTCACCCAGGCACGAAACATAGTAACAAGTGTGCAAAACCCACTCGCTTAACACCAAACCACACAATATTGAGCGTATTTGTTGAGAAACCATTATTGATTTTACATTGTATGTTTATAATGCACTCTGTATACACCACTTATCAGGTTTAATTGCACTTGCCAATAGGTTTCTTGTATGCTTTAAGCCTAAGTAAATCTGGACGATGGACAGGGCAAGAGCGAGCGAGAGGCAGGGCGGCAGGGAGAAGAGCGGCCAAGTTTGATATATGAGAGGAGAGGCAGGCAGGAAGAGTTAGCTTGCTAACTGGATTAGCTTCAAATGGTCGTGGCACTGATCCGGCTTCTGCCCTGAAAGCTTCCTCGGTGTCACCAGCCTGGGTTGCGTGTCCCCAAGTCACAGTGTTAACCATCAGTGGACAGACCGGCTGTCTTTTTGAAAGCACTTTTTTGGTGTTTGTAAACAAATGTCTGTCGTGTTCTTAAAGGGTTCCCTGGCTCGGGTTAAATTTAGCCGTCCCTTCATTTATTCTTTTTCAATCAAAATGGCTCTTAAGTACTTCTTAAGGTATTCTTTTTCCAGCGTAAGGGTAGTTTTTAAAGTTTTTACAACCCACCCCTTGCATATTTTCCTTAGACGTTCATCATCTTAATGCGCATGGATTAAGATTTGATCTTCTCAGAAATGGTTCCTGGAGAAATTAAGTATTTTATTGTCCATTTTTGACTGGACAAACAAAGGGGATTGGCTCAGATTTTCCCACATTCTGTATGTATTCATATATTAGATCCTCTGTGTGGAGTCTCCTAAGCCTGTGACTTTGTTCAAGGTGGACATCAATCATGGAAGTTACTGGATACACATGCATGTAGCGACAATAATGGCGTCTCTTGACAAGATGTCATTGTCTATGCCGTTTCTTTCTGACTGACACGGCTTTCTCAGTCCCTCCTGCATCACATAGCTAAATTTCAGGCCCAGTCCACTTCAGTATTAGCTAGAATGGGAGCTCCCTGCTGTGCACTGTTAACAGACTTGCACCCTTTTTTTATTTTAAGACTTTACCCCCTTTACACTCCTAATTGAAACGCTCGCACTGCTGCTTTTGAGGATTTATTGCTCCAGGTACACCGGAGGGGCTAGCGGGCTAACCTGACTAATAAACCTATTCTACAAATGTCAGCTCCATATCTGCTTTTAGCTCTGAGGTTAAAGCTGTGTGTGTAAATCAATCAGAGTGATAGATGCCTCTTATTTCTTATCCCTTATGTCTTAGTCCCTCTCTGCGGAAGCAGTGACGGCACGCTCATTTATGCAAGCGGTGTTAATCTCCTAAATGAGGAGAGCTAATGAAAGGCAGAGCGCAGAGAGGGAGAGAGTGAGCGAGAGAGGGTGAACGAGAGAAAGCTGGCGCCCATGCTGGGTGGAGACCGGCTCCCAAGGTCGTCCGCCACACTGCTTTGTCTGTATTCGCATCCTCGTCCACAATGCAGACAAAGGAAACCTCCACAAATAATAATAATAATAATAATAATAATAAAAAAACAAAACAGAAAGCCTACACACGCACTCCCACCCCCCCAACCACACACACACACGCTCCAATCAAGTCCACATTGCGTGAAAGAGGCCGGTGGGTCCAATACTGCCTCAATAAAGCTTCTTCTCCGTAAATCTTGTTGAAGAAAGGAGAGCGGCGGGGTGGTTTACGAGCGCGGCCAGTGAACACTGGGCAGACCCTCTGGACGCTCTTTTTTTTTTTTTTTTTTTTCTCCGCAGACAGCAATTCGGGGGGGGGGCAAGAGCATGGGAGCGTCATCTGCATATAGACGAGCGTCTCGCATTAGCGGGATCATTAATAAACAATAAAACTAATAAAAGGCTGGCAGGATTGAGCCGTGGGGGTGAGGGGGAGATGAAGACTGAGAGATGGAGCCGGCGATAAGCAGCATTGTTCTAAATTGGATCATGTCTGCGTGGATCGCGGACTCGAAGTGGTTAAATGTGGTTTTATATGATTGTAATTGAAAAGGAGTTAAAGAGATTAAATGAAGCTTACGTTGGATCTGCTGCTCAGAGGTGATTAATGAGACGGTGGAATGCACCGCGCAGGAATTCACACTCGCACTTCATTGAGAAAAAAAGTGAGAGATGAAGAGAAATACATTACCCATGGTTCAGAGCTTTCGTTGGCTCCCTTATTAAGTCCCTCATACAAGCTCTGGGCATACTTGACCTTTTAAAGCGTAGACTCCGACCCCTCGTACTCCTAATTACTTTGTTGACACCCTGTTGACCTCACTGACCTCTGTAGCTCCTGGAGCTGCAGAGTCGCTTCTTCTAATCCTGCGACGTGTGTCCTCCTACACCAGACCTGCTCGACCCAGTCCTTGCTCTAACACACCTGCTAAACCTGGCTTCTCAGAGCAGCCAGTGCAGATCAAGCCCTACACAAGCAAGATGGGTTCTGTGTAGTACTGAACAAGGGTTCTTGGAAAGTGCGACCCTTATCGGTGCTATATAGAGCCACTTTGTAAAAGGTTTCATAAGGAACCATCTGCAGGAGGTTTTTCGCCAATGTGAGGAATGAGGCATTTAGGCATTCAGAGGAATCTTTGAATTTTCATTGTTCTACATGGAACCATTGCCTTTACAAAAGAAGCCCTTAAAGAACACATTCTTTGTGGGTGGGGGGGCAATATGATTTGATTAGATTCCCAAACACGCTCCACCAGAGCTACATAGAGCAGTAGCTGCCGTTCGGGACATGTTTTTAAGGCTTATTTTAAGATGGAGTTGCATTTAAATTGGTTGCGTCTTTGGGTCTTGATTTCTTACAGTGAGAGAGACCAGCAGACTATGTAAAATATATTAAGGATTAAGATGTAAGATATGATACTGCCAACTAATGAGTCCATTTATCAAGATGGTCATTTTAATGTATCTTTTTTTTTTTAGATCAGGTAATGAAGTGTTATCATGACGTATTAATCACGACAGCCCTGGTCACAGCCCTGCTGAACTCGAGGTGGATATTCTGGTCTTATGCGCTCCTTCCGGCTGCGAGAGTTGCCGGAGAGCTTGCAACGGATGTGCCTGTACTGCGTAATCTGGATGGGATGAAGGAGAAAGCGAAAATTAAAAGGAGGGGTGGTTCAACACAGTCTGTCGCCTAAAACACGCCACGCATCAATAATGCACGAGACAATTTGCAAGTGAAATGGGGTACCCAATCAGGGTTGCTGTTGCCCGGCTGTGCAGGGGGTCCAGGGTGATTGGCAGGTTTGAGGGCATGCGAATCTGGTTAAACACGGAGGTCACAGGGTCGCAGAGTTCCCTTTTAACTACAGGCTCGAGCAGATGGATATGCCGCACAGGCTGCAGCCGAGGCTCGTTTCTGCCTGTCTAATAAATCAGGCAGGTGCACGTGCAGCATTTCATTACGCAGAACCCAGCAGTCCACGCCGAGAGCTGCAGGCCTGGCCGATGTCAGCCAGGCTGGCTATAGTGTACTCCTCTGACCTGCACAGCCCACCTTAGTTCTCGCAAGTTTCACACTCATGTAGGAGACGTTCAGCCAGAGTGTTAAAGACCCCAGTGGTGATGAAAATTGTGCTTCTTTTAAGCTTACATTGTACAAGCCAAGGCCACTGAAGACCACCCTCAGCCCTTTTCTCTGCTTTCAGAGAAACCTCTACTGAACGTCTCTATTGAATGTTGGAGGACCTTGTTTCTCTTTCCAGTGGTCTTTTCAGACAGCGTCTCGCGTTTTTATTTGAAGTTGTTTTTGTCTTTGTGTTCCCTTTCCTGCACATGTCTGTCCAGAGTTTTGGCCTTTCAGTATTGGTTTAATGATCTGACTGTATAACCTCAAGTAGCCGCCGTTTGTGTGTAATAAAGAGTGCAACAAATGTAGTTTTATTCGTTCCATGATTGAACACAGTATTGATCTCCTGAAAAGCAGTGCCTCTCATGAGTTTACCACGTGTCCACAGTATGATTGAGACATTAGACCTGTTCAAATTAGATTAGTGTAAAATAGTTTTTGAAATGTCCTCATTTCTGAAACGCTTTTATATAGACAATAAAACAAGCAAGTTTAGGTCCCGAATGTTTGCATCACATGATTCTATCACAGGTCATTTAAACGGTCGAAACGGCACAAAAATACTTTGAAAAGACACCGTTTACACCTGGTCACTTTATTTGACCTTTATCTGAATTGCATCCTGATAAGATTTTAGCCGCATGCACATTCACACTCAGCAGT
This sequence comes from Salminus brasiliensis, assembly GCF_030463535.1. Lineage (NCBI taxonomy): Eukaryota > Metazoa > Chordata > Actinopteri > Characiformes > Bryconidae > Salminus > Salminus brasiliensis. Next base: position 16,714,018 of record NC_132891.1, read on the forward strand.
TGTGCTGGAAGGGGTTTTGGTTGTCAGGGGTGATGCGATTACCCTGCTTTAACGTGGTTAAAATGAATCTCCGACCACCTCCTGAAGTGGTCACTAGTTACTAGCTATGTGTACTGTGCAACAAACACCAGCGTCTGGAGAATTGTGAAATTTTGTGAATGGTCACATCCCTGATTGGAGTAGCCTGTAGTTTGAATTAGGGCTGCAACTAACGATTATTTTAATAATCGATTAATCTGGCCGATGAATTGGATAAAAAAAAAAAAAACATTTCCATGTCTTTATTTAAAAATAGAACATTGAATAACAGAGCAAATAAGTGTGTACAATAAATGTATTCTTAAATGAAAAATAAAATCAATTAAATAGTAAAGAAAAATAAGTGCCTTGCTAATGCAAACACTGCACTGTATTGGAGTGAGGAGTGAGACAGGATGAGTTGCCTTTAGTTTGTATGTAGTGCCTTCACTCATACTTAAAGCTTAATCATTAATTACCACCATTGTGTACAAGTTACATGTTTTTATAAAGCACATTTAAACACTGCTTAAGCGAATTAAACTGATAATAAAAGTAACACACACATGCACACATACTCCATCATTGTCATTGTCCAGTTAACAAGCTTTTGAGTTTTGATTTAAGTCAAACCTTCTTTTCTGCGTCGGTCATGTTTAATTTTTTAGAATTGACTTCTTAATGTTAAACTTCTTTCTAAGATTACGCCTCCCCTCCGGCTCGATCCATTCAACTCTCTCTTATTTCTTTTTTCCAGCGTAGGCGAAGCACCGCAGGATATGAGCAGATATGACATTCGAGTAACTTATAACTCGTGCAACACAACGAAACGATAATGAAATTCGTTGCCAACACAGTTAATAATCGATTATTTTTTATTTTATTGATTCGTTGTTGCAGTCCTAGTTGGAATTGTGGCTGTTTAGAAAAGTGAGTCTTAATAAGTGGGGCAGTGGTGGCTCAGTAGTGGGGCAGTGGTGGCTCAGCGGTTAGAGCGCCGGGATATCGATAACAGGGTTGTGGGTTCGATTCCCGGGCTCGGCAAGCTGCCACTGTTGGGCCCTTGAGCAAGGCCCTTTACCCTCTCTGCTCCCCGGGCGCTGGAGTTGGCTGCCCACCGCTCTGGGTGTGTGTGTGTACTCACTGCCCCTAACACATGTGTGAGTGTGTTCACTACCAGATGGGTTAAATGCGGAGGACACATTTCGCTGTACAGTGTACACTGTACAGTGACAAATACGTGCACCTATAATGTAACCTATAATATAAGTAATGAGTGTTCCTATTAGGACCGTTTCTTCTACAGCTGTGTGAAATGTCACGCGAAAGCGGTTTCACAGCTTGTTCTACCAGCCTTCTGTTACTTTCTCAAAACCCGAAACATCTGACTGCCTTCTCTGAACTGGATTACATATTTGAAAAGTGAGACGAGGGTGTGATGAAAGGGAACAGAGGTCGACACACACACACACACACACACACACACCTCTCTGTGTCTGTTTCTCTCCTCTGCCCCTGTAGACTTGTTAAACACACACTCTTTAACCCAAACTACACACGTGCACTACAAGTGTGCTTCCAGAGACAGACACACACACACACACACACACGCGCACGCACAGTAAAATGATTGTGAAATGAAGCCATGAATACAGATGAGAGTGTGTGTTGGGCATTATTGGAGCTCAGGGCCTCAGTGGAGAACCAGGTCCACTTACCGGAACCAGAATGCTAATGCGTAAGTACACACAGTGCCAGCTGTGGAATATTTATCAGAGATATGAAACACTGCAATGTTACATGTGCGAGTGTGAGGATCATTTGCGTGTCTGTGCTGGAAGGTCAGAGCAGTGGATTAGAGTGGAATGTGCACAGAGTTTGTGTGTGTGAGAACGAGAAGGCCAGCATTGAACACTGCTTGCTCTTCATAAGCGGTGCTCCAATAAGCATCCCGTACAGCAGTCTTCCCCATTTAGGCCCATTCGTTTCTTCCTCCTCTAGACACGTGTGTGTGTGTGTGTGTGTGTGTGTGTGTGTGTGTGTGTGTACACCCCCTGATGAGGTTCTTGCTGTCACTCAGTAGGGGGTGACTACTCTCACTGACTGCTCTTCCTCCGCCTGTGCCCGTCAACATCTCCAAAACTGCCCTGCTTAGCTTCAAATACATGCAACACATAACTGTCTCAGCTGTCATGTGTAATGCTCTCGCGCTCTCTTGCTCTCTCTCTTCCTCCTTTCTTCTCTCTTTCCCTTTCTCTTTTTTTACTCCTCTGGCTGGCTTGCTCTCTCTTCTGTGGTTTTTATTTCTCCCTCTCTCCGTTGTTTTCCTTTCTCTCTCTCTCTCCCTCCTTTTTTCTTTTTCTTTTTTTTCTTTCTTTCTTTCTTTCTTTTTTTCTTTCTTTCTTTTTTTCCTCTTTTGTGTTCTCTCTTCTCTCCTTTCTCCTTTCTTCTTTTTTCGTCTCTCCCCTCTTTTTTCCTCTTTCTTCATTGTCGGTCTCTTTTCTCTCTTTTTTATTCTGTCATCTTTCCCTTTCCCTTTATTTTCTTTCTCACCCTATTTTACCGTCTTGCTTCTCGCATGCAATTCCCTAATATTCTCACTCTCGCGCTCACTCTCTCTCTTTTGTGCTCTCTCTCTTGCGCTCTCTCTCTCTCACTCTCTGTAGGATGAGAGTTCAGTGAGCAGTGAGGAGTTTGATATGAGTGACCCCACATGGATTTCAGCTGAGCACCACAGCGCACTTTCTGACCCCAACCGGCCCACCAGCACAGAGAGAATGCACAGCCCCCAAAATACCCACAAAGAGGAAGACGGTAGGAACACTGTTTTTGTTATTTTCTTTTCTTTGTTGATCGGATCAATACCATCTCTCTCTCTCTCTCTCTCTCTCTCTCTCTCTCCCATTCCCTCAGTGCAGTTCAGTAAAGCGAGTATTACAAGAACCTTAAGAAGTCTAGCTTTTTCAAACCATTATAAAACACTAGTTTATAGTAAACACTAGTTTTAGTAAACACACGCTTAACATTTTTCCACCATCTCTCTCATTCTCTCGATCAGCCTGCTGTTTTTTCAGTGTCTCATTCACACACTCTTTCCCGCTCTGCTCTGTTTCTAATTCTCGCTCACTCGCACCGTCTCACTCTCTTTATCGCGCACACTCGCTCACTTGCTCGGCCTCATCTCCATCTTAATAGAAGCCCTGAGTCCCACTATGGGGAGGAGAGAAGTGATGGACTTCAGTAATGACCTGATGGGTGGGTGTGGAAAACCAATACAGTCGTACAGTGAAGTGTGAGGCGTTGCTCATTCTCGGACACACACACACGCTTACACATGCGTACATGCGCACATATGGTGATGTGAATAGAGTGGAAGGGCCAAGGTGAAGCGAGAAGAAATGTAGGAATCGATTTTAATCAAATGGCTTCCATCTCTCTGCTTCTGGGGCACAACTCCTGCCACCGGGGTTCAGCCAACAGAACGTCTAGCAGGAAGAGGATAAGTAGGAAGAGATCGGGGGGTTCAGAAATGAGAGACTAAGAGGAGGGTGTTGTAGGGAGCACCTGCGGGGAGAGGAAGTCAGCCTCCACATGACGCTCACCTTCAGGTGTGTGAGAGTGTGAGTAGGAGACCTTCTAAAGGTCAACATATCCTGCAACCACAGTCCCCTGTGGTGCTGGTGTGTGTGCGCTGTGACATTAGCCTCATGGAGGGGACTGCTTTTAGAGGGCAGAGGACACACCTCTCGTGCTCTTATTATCTCTGTCACACTCTCTCTCAGTATCAGAAATATGTCCATATAGGGATCCATTGGATCTGATGGAGAAATCTAGAAGATGCTAAGACCAAGTCGTCTAGCCAGTACAATCTGGTCCTTGTCAAAGAGTCTCAGATTCTTATGCTTGTCGATTTTTCCTGCTTCCAACACCACACCTTCAAGTACTGACTGTTCACTTACTGCTGAATATATCCACCCCTTGATGGGTGACACTGTAACAAGATCATCTGTTATTTCTTTCACCAGTTTTTTTGGGAAAATGTAGTTTGAAAAAAAAAAAGGATTTGCCAGATTCTTCTGTATGAAATTTAATATAAGACAAAGGCACAGCTTTTAAAGCCCCTCTGAGCCTTTATCTGACTTTCTTTGTAATTAAGTTAATCCGGATCCTCAGGGCCCCCAGTGTAAATGTACAAGAATGTCTTAGGAATATCTTCCCAAAGTCTAAAAAATGTCTGCTGTATTTCACCAGTATTGCTTACGTCGGCATACTCCTGACCCCTGCAACTGGGGGCTGTGGCTGCCCTCCGTGCCCTGTCATCACTGATGTCCTGCATATCTCTGCTTTACTGCAGAATTTAGTGGCATGACGGACGGGAGGTCCTGACGGAGCACCGTAGCCGTCTGCTGCTCGCCACCTACCCGTACCTCGCCCTCCCAGCACAGCGCCAGCTTGGGTCTATATATGGGCTTGTGACTCGGTTACAGTCAAAACCTCAGTAAACCCTAAAGATCTGTAAAATCACAACCACAATTCAAAGTAAGACAGGGAAGTTGGCTTTTTAGTTTTTTAAGACTGTGTGCGGTGCCATGGAAACGTAAACAGACTTCCAGTTCCTCTCTGTTAGAGGTAGGTCAGTCACACACATTTATTAGAATATTAAGACCACATCTGGACCGTTCTCGCCTAGACCTTTTTTAAGTGTTTTATCATATTTCTGCTTTGTTTTCTATTTAAACTTTGCCCCTCACTTGATGAAACCATGATTTTTGATCTTAAAAAATCCTGCAGGAGAATGCCCATTCATCAGTCCATCATCTGAAGCTCAAGACCATTTGGGATATGCTGCAAGACAGTTATTAGAATAATATTTGAACCCCACTCTGATTCTGTGACTGGTCCTCAAATTGGCATCTCCAGTTATAGGAAGCTTTTGGTTGCAGTTGTTGCTACTAGTTTTTCTTTATATTTCCACTTCATTACATTTTGTATGAGGATGCGGAACCATTTAATGTGGCTATTATGCAAAAATAAAAAGAAATCAAGCACTGAATAAAAATAATCTAGTCTGGTGCAGTTGGTTGGTCCTGTTATTGTAGGCCAACCATGTTTTTTTAAGGGTTTCATACAAACTCCAGACATATTTGTTCTCACACACACAAACATAACAGTTTAAAACACTGTAGTTCCAGCCATAAGTGTCTTATATGGAAGAAACCATAGGGTTTGAGAGTGTTCACTGTAATCCTCCCTTGATGGAGGATTTGTATCCAGCCCTTAACAAGACCAGCTTAAACTCTAGTTAAACCGGTTGTGCATGAACCCTTTCTCGTTTCTTCAGTTCTCTGCTTGCGCCTTTGTTGCTGTGCTGTGTACACTTTCCTCAGACATCCTCAGCCTTCAGAGTGTACATGACATGTCTCAGTGGAGTTACAGCAGCCATAATCATCATCCAGGCCCCAGAGAGTGAGCACAGCGGCAGTGTTGGCTGCTGACCTGCCTGTGTGGGGAGGCAGTGAGCCAGCGGCTCCTTAAGGAGCTCCCCCTCTGGAGTTGACTGAGAGAGCCATCAGCTGAGAGTGACAGCCGTACTTGCCTCTGTGAACTCCTTCATCACCTATCACCAGGCATCATGCTCACTCTTTCCTTACCTTTTAGACTCACTGTGTGCATATGCAACTGAATGGTGACCAGTTACCATTGATAATGTGATGTGATGACCCATTTTATCTGAAAATATGTATATTAAATAAAATATGTAATAATATTCCAGATGTGGGATAGAAATTCGATTCCTAGATGCATCTCGATGCAGAAGTGGACGATTCTGAATCACTTCTCTAAAAAAAATCAATTCTCTAATTATTAATTGATAATATAAGGCAGATTTTTGAAGTGTGAAAGTGCGGACGTGCAGTGCCGGACACAGTGCCTGCGGCCTTCACATAAGACACTTGAGATGGGGAGCGAAACATCCAACTGGCATCCTGTACATTTAAAAATTCAGTTCTTCAGAACCAGGGCTTTTGTGCTATGTTTCGCACTTTGGAGCCGATATACAGCAGCGTCACGTCTCAAAGACATTTTACTGACATAGCGATCCCCAAACTCTACAAGACAGAAGTCATGGTCTCACTGTGATCTGTGGACATCCATTGCCACAGAATCTTATGTGACCATAATTGAGCATTTTGTCACAGATGAGTGGCAGCTAGCATCTCTCCAAAACGAGTGGTGAATCAGAGCCACATGGGTGCAGATATTGCTGCTGAACTGGGTAAATTCTTACCTGTGAAATTACATGGTCACAGGCTAAACCTGGCCTCTCAGCGAGTGCTCAATTTGCTCACTGTGTCAAAGCTACTATGGTAGGTAAGGTGTATTTCTAGGGTTTTTCCACCGCAGCCTCACTGCAGGATCTTATAAAGACTGGTCGCATTGCTTCCTTTTGTAGTCATAAAATATATTTGAAATAAATTCTTTATGGAAATACAAATAATCTGCTAAGTAATAATCAAATTGTGAGATACTAGGCTAGCCTTTTTTCATTTTTTAAATAAGGATTTTGCACCAATATGAGCTGCCTTATGCAGTTCTTTCGAGCGGTGCTGTGCATGTTCCATGTTACGTAGTTATATAGGTGGCGTGCTGAGCCTGGTATGAAAATGAGACCCCATTCTCCCTATTACAAGTCAGTATAGCATCAAAATGTTTTAAACAACTGCCGATTGGCTCTCCGGTAGCTTCCGGGGTGAGATCGAGCTCCAGAAGGAGAGCCAGAATCAGTGTAAAATCAAAGTTAGTTATAGAAGTACAGTGTCACAAGCAACCAATGAATGAGCAGGTGTCCCATTACTTTTGTACATCTAGTGCTTTTTGAACATGTAGCTCTGCAGAAGTCCAAATCAGTCTTTACACGCTAATGTTCATGCGCTTTAGCGGCTTGCCGTCGATAGCCTTCCCCTGGGGTGTAAGCGCATGTTGCATGGCTGTATGCTTTATTGAAGAGACATAGTCAAACATTAGTCAAACGCTTGACAGGGCTGACCTTGGAACTCAGGGCATTGCAGACAAGACAACTTTGTGTCATTGTTGCTTTCGACTGTTGTCGAGAAGCTTGATTTATCCACCACTAGTGGTGTGTCACCTTTTGTGGTATGTCGCATGCTTTTGTGTGTATGTGTGTGCGCACACTGAAGAAGTGTGAAGGTTGACACTGAAGCTTTCTGTGCGGAGGCTCTGTTGGATATTCTGGCCCCTCTTCCCCCACACACAACCCCAGCGAGAGACAGAGAGGGAGGGAAGGGGGGGAGGGAGAGAGAGAGAGAGAGAATGGGCAGATGGAGCAGAGGAGGAGGGGTGGAGGAGAATCTATAGTACCTACAGTCTTCAACAGACAAAAAACAACAAGCTTCAGTGAAGAGATCTTTCCATGTTTGTAGCTTTGGACTTTGGATTCAATTCTAATATTGAACAGGTATAGCAGGCGGCAGAAGGTTGTGTGGAGGTTAAAAAAGGAAATTTTATCTACAGCATCTCGAGCTAATGACGTTAATTAAATGTGATGTGAGCATATTGAGAAATTAAAACAGAAGAATGGTACGTGGTGAACAAGAAGATGGGCTTATTAAGTGGGCAAGTGTAAATATCTCTCAGTGCTTTAGAATGAATTTGCTACCAATATTGTGCAAAGTAGGATGAAGCAGGGCTGGTTGCTGCAGGCACTTGGTCTCATTAAAGAGCTCACTGAACAATGTATACAGTTACTGCTGGTCTTTGCAGCACCATGGAGAGCGGCACAGCGCCAGATCACACAGAGCTGAACCTGAGATTCTTTTCACCAGTTTCTGGAGAACTCTTAACTTGGGGCTTGTGTGAACTAGATGCAGGGTGCATGTAAAAGGTTTTCATAACTCAATTTGCACTCAAACTATTTTTCTCCGTGATTTTTTTTTTTTTCCAGACGTGCAGCCTTTGCTTGTCAGATTTTTCACTCCGCAAGGTGTGAAAACACACAAGCAATTACTCCAAACCCTTCCAGGCTTAATAACTCGCAGACAAATTTTCAGACTGAATTTTCACCCAGTGTTTCCATAGTGTTTGTCCTTTGTTTAGGTGTTCCTGTGGAAACAGACATAATTTAAAGGAATTAAATTCTGTATTAGTTTATAGTTTGAAATCCATAATTTGTGAATTCACTGAGAGAAGTAAATAAAATGATACAAGAACAAATAAGGACAATACACTGTGAAAACCAGAAGGGAAAAAAACCCTTAATTTAAATTATTGATTTTATTCCAGGTCATTTTGAAGCACTTCAGTTGATTTTATTTGTTGTTAAATGTTTACAGAATGTGAAGTTCAAAAGCTGCTGTTTTACAATGGCACAAAAGCTTTTATGTAATGGTGATAATAAACGACCCTGAGATGTTGGAATTGTGGGCCAATACATAAACAGTTATACAATGCAATTGGGACCTGGTCTATCTGAATAAATATTAAAGACAAATGTAACTAATTTATATAGAGGGTTATATATGGTCATTGTCACTCAAAAAAACTTATTCTGGCACTATTCAAATTTGACAGTTCTTTACATTTGTCAATAGAATTCATTTCTCTTGCCAGTAGAAATGCTCCAAGATGACTTGAAATAAAATCTTTGTTCATTGACTTTCATTGAAGGTTAAGAAGTTTTTCTTTCCTTTTTTTGTAAAGTTGCCATTTTTGAGATAAGGTTTTTGCATGACTGTGGACAAATGGAATTTAACCCTCTGGAGTCTTTCTTGAATTTTATATTCTTGCATAATAGAGCATACCCACATACTTTATCTCAAAAATGTTCAGAACAATCTCTGCTCTCTCTATAATGAGACCACATGTGACCTTCCAAACATAGCTTTGTTCATGTGGATGAATTGTTTCGGTGCATGAAATTGGTTTACCTGGGTCTTATTTACACAAAAGCATTGGAATGAATAAATAACGTGGTATATAGATGGCAAAAGGCAGAAGACCTCATTCATTGACTCCTGTTCATTGGCCTGTTTCACACCAAACCATAGCCAGACTCACAAATCCACCAATTACAAATGAATTACATATGATGGGCACACAAATCCACTTTAGACAAGGTGAGAGCCAGAGACTTGCATCTCCACCCATCTTCATAGCCTTGTAACTGAAATTTCTGTGCTGTATTATCGCAGAGATATTCATAGAAACATCAAGAAACATAGCATGTTTGTAGATTCTTAAGAGTAAACTAGATCTTTTAGTGGAGTAGCACAGTACATCTCTAGATGTCTCTACAAAAGTATATAATATATTTTAACATGACTCATGTTTAGGATTGTTTATGTATATATGTATGCATTCATACTCATGTACTATATAAACATGAGTGCCTTAAAATTAGCATGTTATCAAGGACTCCGCTATGTTCACTCATAAGCTCCTTTACAGAGGAAGCCTCCATTTCTCATTCGACATGAAAACCAACTGATTTTCCATGTCTGTTTATGAATTATAAAGCATACAAAGCACTTAAAACCCCATGTAAATTTTCCCCAAAGTCTTTTTTCCCCCCTCCTTTTCGCAAGGTCAGCACATTTACCTGTTCATTAGCTCTTACTCACATTCTTCACGCTAATTCTAGTCTTGTTTACCAACGCAAGTAGCCCACACAAAACACTTGCGGGCACTATCACTGCAATAGTCCTTTACGAGAGAAAGGTCGTTTAGACCAGTGGTCTTCCTGCAGACTTTGGCTCCAACCCTATTTTAAACCCCTATTTGATCCAACTAATTACTGCCTCCCAATGTCCTTGATTGGCTGAATGGCGTGTGCTAGATTTGAGTTGGAGCTGAAACCTGCAGGAAGGTACCTCTCCAGGAAAAGGGTTGGAGGCCACTGGATTGAACACTGCTTCAGATATTGGGTAGACGTTGGGATGGTTTATGGAGGCAGCAGAGATACTTTACCTATGGTTCATCACTGCCAAATTGCCCATGTGATCCAGCTTGCGATTGTCACTGTTGTACATGCAGAACAGACACACGTCGAGTTAAACCTGAGCTTCGTCTTTGGATGGATTTGTTTTGAAAGACCTTTTGTTATTACATGGGTGGATTTACTTTAACCTCAGCGGCAAAGTGACCCATGGGAGGCCTGTAGGCCTGTGTGTGTGTGTGTGCGCGTTTAGTGGAGAGAATGCGAGGGTGGGTGAGGGGAAATGTAGGCCATGAAAGAATGACAGCATGACTTTGATGACTCTCCCATTGGACCAGAGTGATGGAGGTTGAGTGTAAAAGTAAATAATTAGATAGAGGAGCGCTGGCTTAGTTAATACTTAGCATAAAGTGGCTCAGGCCAACAGATGCATAACTACGCTGTTACTGTCACATTCAACAATCAGCCGGTCTCAAAGAAACACATCAATGGCCTAATGTGCATGCCCATTAACCTCACTTCTGAATTCTAAAAGATTTCTATTGCAGAGTGTGCTCTGGTTAGTCCTCGGAATTGTGACTTTCCTGCAGCCCCAATGTCACCAGGTACACCGTTCTTCACATTGTAATGAAGATGCCATTGTCATTTAAAGGCATATGGTTTCTGCAATGAGCATGAGCATAAAGGCAGGTGTATGCATGAGAACAGTGTTTGATGTTCTGAAATGGCTCTTCTGGCTGCATAATGACAGGTGTGTGATTGTTTCCTTGCTGGAGGAAATGTAGGACATTACAGCGACATGTGCTTTTAAGAGCAGGCTTTTACCAACATGCCAGAGCTGCAGACTTTTTATCTTTCTCTTCTGTTCTTCAAAATTGTCCCGTCCTTCAGACTGCAGGCATTCTCCTCCACGCTGCTCCTCTTTTCTTCTCTTGTCTCCCCTTCCGCTATAATTGATCCGCACTGAAATCCTCTTGGTTATGGACTTTACAGGAAAATGGCTCCAGCAACAGCTGTAAAAAGCAGCCACAACCAGAATCACTCAGTCAGTTTTATGTTACACACATGAGGACACTTTTTTTTTTGGCAGGTGCACACATGCACAACACTAAACAGACCGGACAACCCAACTAGCAAACGAGTCATGGCCCAGTTCTGGCCCACACTTGCTACTGTCAGCTGGCCCACGTAAAGCTGTGAAATGACTGCAACTGTCTGAATCTGGATGCCAGAACACCGCAACAGCTGACAAGAGTTTTGACACTGCCATGATAAACTGTCGGGACTGGTTTTTGGCCCGCAATGAATTTGTCATTTCCATAACTGACCCATGAGTGACCCTTAATTGGTCTGAATTCGTCCTAGAATTGTGTGCCATCTGGGATGTGCATTAGACTAGGAAATATTGAAGAAAAAACATAAACTAAAAGAAGAATTTAAAGTATACTAAATGCGAATATAAAATATGCATAAAATAAAATGTTAATAAAAAAGTAAAATAAAACCTGTAAATGCAGGGTTCTAAGCTTTTTGACAAGGAACACTGATGCTCCTGATTTTAAGTAGACTATGAACATGAACAATTGCGTTGTAGAATTTGGCCGGGGGGGGGGGGGGGTTGGTGCGTTGTAGAGGGTGTAGAGGTAAAGGTGCACGTATTTGTCACTGTACACTGTGACAGTGAAAGGTGAACACACACACACACACACACATGTGTTAGGGGCAGAGCCAGTTTACATCTGGTCACTTCATGTAGTATCTGGATTGTAACCTGTATGCGTTTACACAATGTAGCTTCAAACTTTACACTGTTTACACTGCTATACTGTGGCTCAAATGCGTCTCAGACTACCTCCTGAATTGGAATGTGTGATCAGATTAGTATCTGGTTCAGATGAGTCTTGGGTGCGATTACACTTGCATTTTTATGTGGCTTGGCTTTATTCAGATATAATCCCGATACTCAAGACAGATGAAGTGACCAGGTGTAAACGGGGTCTTAGTGTAGACATAAGACATGAGTAAATTGTGATATTTTTTTTCCCCGCTGCGTACCTCATGTTTGAGATGTCTAAAAAGGTAGCGCTTCCGACACGAAAACACCTTCCCACATCCCTGTATGAACAAGCGTGCGCAGTATCTGAGAAGGCATATATTCCAGTGTTGTTTGCAGCCTGTTCCAAAGTGATATGAACATTTATTCAGTGGTGCATTGATGCATTATGCTACAGATGATCTGTTATGTGCAGAGTGGAGCCGAACAATAGAGTCCAGTAAACAGAAGCAGTAGGCAGAATGTCTGAGAGGTGAGAGAAGCAGACGTTGGTCCCCTTGTTCTGGCTGAAAACACTGAGCTGGTGTTTGAAGAGAGAGAGACAAAACCTCCTGCTGAGATTGCCTGTTACTCATTCTGTGGGTTCTGCGTGGAGTGCTGCTTCAGATAAATAACTGACAAACTGCAGATGGACACTGGTCTTCATACACCATATGTATGCTAATCACCTCAAATTTTCTGGGCCTTTTTTGCCGGTGTACCCCATAAAAGACAGTAGCTTGATTGCTGGCAATGGGACACTTGGTTTCCAACGTTTTTTTCCCTTTCTGCTAAAATGGAATAGAATACTCAGGGGTACTAACAGCATGCAGGCCAATTACTGCCCACTGTCCCTATTGAATAACAATAGGACAACAGGACTCGGATATTCTTGGCCCGCTGTGTCACATAACTCCACACACGCACTACCTCCACAGCAGCTTCCAGGTGACCTCCAGCGACGGCCACAAAAAACAAAAACCCAAAGCCATGTTCACAAAAACAACCTAATGACTACAGACTGGCTTACAACCAATTGAAGGGTGCCACTGTGTTTGACTGACAGGCGGGTAAGGTGTAGGCTCATTAATGCTGTCAGGTCATTCTCTCTGGTTTCAGCAAGTCCCTGATTCGTATCTTGCACTCAGAGCCCCAACTTCTCAGTCTAACAGATGCACATATAGGAGTAACTTCAGTCGGGAGAGAAGTGCTATGTTCTGCTGGTCCAAGGTCCGTTGTGTTTATATGGATAGTGTGAATAGTAGAAAAGTCTATAAAAAAATTCTAATAGATGACTTGATTCAAATATGTTTGCTATAGAAGAACCTGGTCAGTTTAATTGTAAAAAAACAAAACAAAAAAAATCCTGCCCTGTTTGACAGCTCAACACAACTGGTTGAAAAACACTAACTGGCGATTCAATTACGAGAGCTAAGAGACACCCGTGCTGGCTAGCATCATGCTGAGTGATTGGGGGCAGAGGGAGGGCTATCTTGCCCACTCTCAGAGAGTGAGGTCAATTATGCTCTAAACAGGCCATGGGTGGTGGTGGCATTGCCGTGGATGAATGAAACTCTCAATCTTCCCATGATTGGGCCAACACTTAGCCGAATACGCCACTCAGGAGCCCAACATGGAACGCTTGTGAGAGTGTGAAGAACCCTTTTAAAGATTAAAGAACCTCCATGTAGTTTAAAGGTTCTAAAGGACATAACATGTTTTCTTGGAATTGTGTATCTAAGCCAAGAAGCTTTTAGCTTTTTTCCCTTGTAGTGGACATCGGACTTGCTTGGTCTTAGAATGTAGGGATATGTAATGATATTGTCCTCATTTTAATGTGGATTTTATTTTGTTTCTTTTTAAATTTAATGAACGTCATGGAAGGGTAAAGGGAACAAACCTAACACTAAAAGGCTTCCTCCTGCTGGTTTGGATGATTTACGATTTTTCTGGTTGTTTGGAGCAACCAGAAGACTATACGTTTCTGCTCAGGCTCCTAGAAAGCTGATCATCTTCACCTTCCTGCTCCACTTTCCTGCCCTTCTCTCCTTCGTCTCTCGACAGCTCCAAGTCTGACTCCCAATCCACAATTCTGAGTAAAATCCTCCTCGGCCTCACTCAGCCTTCTGCTTCCTAAGGTATTGGAATTGGGTAGTAGTAAGTACTGTTGCCCTCTGCAGAGGACATTGAATAGAAGCTGTGGTTTGAAAGGGTTAAATTACTGCATATTTCTGAAATCTTTGAAGTTTGAGTCTAATTATGTAGAAACAAATTGATTATTAGCAACAGAAACATATCTGCCAAAAAGCTGATCACTTGCCCCTATTGTTGTTGTTGCCATAAAATGTGAAAGCTGCAGTCGCCACCATTTTTGAATAAAAAGTCCCTGTGCTCCGTTAGCCACACCTCCACAGTTGAGGTCCTCTTGACAGTACAGTAGGTTTGCACAGTACAGCAGATTGCATAAATGGTGCTTGACGTATAGGTCTCACACTTCTGTCTACCACAGTGCGCAAAAACGAATTGCTGGGGTCTCGGATTGCAGGCTTATTAAAACCGTGCATGCAACAGTTTTAGTGTTTCATGGTCATTGAACAAACAAGGTCTGTTATACAAAAAGTCCTCAGATCTCTAGTATGATCTATTGACGAGACAATAATTGTTGTCAGTGTTTTTTTCAAGGGTAAAGACAGTGGTTCTATATAGAACTTTGACAACTCTAAGAACAATCTGGATGATTTATTGTAGATGACACCCTGTACAGTTCTGAGGAACCAATGAATTTCAAGACGGAAATTCTACAGCAAAATGTCAGACTGTCTGTTATTTGAAAACGCTGAGCGAATGGCTTATATAATGTGATCCAGAACATGCTGTTTATTGCCAGGAGTACAAATATACCAAAGCAATTTCATGTTTTAGAATGGCCAAGTCGAATTCCTGCCCTCTACATCCCTTACATTAAAATAGTTAGACATGATCAAAATACGAATAATGTTTGTCCCAAAATATTGGATTGAAGTCATTACTGATCAGGTATTTGACACGGTAGGGTTCACATACTTTTCTGATAACAATGAAATTTTTTTTTATGTAAAACTGTAAAATGTAAAAATGTAAAATGTCTTTCTTAAGGGTCCACTTGCAATGTTTGTGGCGTCGTTGCAAAATTCATTTGTTTTAAAATAACTATAGTTGCAATCAGAGTTATTTAACCCCCATTTGTTGACACAATCTGCAAATTTTCAGTTGTTTGCAATAAACCAATCAAACAAGACCAATTTAAACAGCCCAACACAACTAATAGAACAAGTGTTTTCTCCAAATGCAACACAAAATGCAGTCTCAGAATTATTCTGGGCTCACCTAATGCTTGATTAAAACCATCTTGCCCTCCACACACTGCAGGTTTCCAGTGCCAGGGGAAGCAGAGCCACCCCAGAGCATCACTTTTCAGAGTATGCTTCGTTCTTCCTTTTCTATGCAGACCACTGATCCATAGACCTGAAAGGTTCCAGTTTAGTTTCATCAGACCACAGAACAGAAAGACCACAACCCAAAACTTCAATGGCTTATTTATATGGTTTTGAGCAGTTTGGAGCTGACTTTTCTTGCGCCTTTGGGTCAGTAGAAACGTATGAGCATGGAGACCTTTAGCGTTTAGTATTCTCCTTACTGTGTAAACTGAAACCCCAGTGCTTGATGCCACCATTTCTTACTGCAGGTATTTTGCAGTCACGTAGGGGTTTTTGACTCCTCCACTCCTCAGGAGTCTGGTTGCAGCCGATGATAGTTTCTGCTTTCTGCCACGTTCAGGTAGTGTAGCCAGTGTTCCTTTAACTTTAAACTTGCAGGTTGTCTCTGGGAACATTCAGTGTTCATTTTCTGTATCCTTTTGCTTGTTTGTGCAAAACTGTGATCTCTGAACTTTCTGGACAGCTTGCTTCACTTGACCTGCCATATTTCTAACTGCAGTTGTCATTAAAAGTGGCATTTTGTGTTGAATTTGGAGAAACCACTTGTTCTTTTAGGTGTGTTGAGCTGTTTAAACGGTCCCTCTTTAATCAGTTTATTGTAAACAGCTGAAAGTTTGTTTAAAAAAAATCATCAAAAAAAAACATTTTTTGCAACTGTAGACATGATGAAGGTATATAGACAACATGTATAGGCCGCACACTTGCAAGAGCAGTGAACAGTATGCTTGACACTATAAAGTTAATAGACTTGAATCTACTTTTTTACTGCTATATATTTTCAACATTGGTTTCCACAGTTTGCACATTTGCACTAAAGACCACAGTGCTGTAACAGTAGGTGGTTTGTGAGGTAATAATAATTGCAAGCTTGGTGGGCTCAGTGATTTAATAAGTAGACGTGTCAGTAACGAGAGCCCATGCTTTCAGTTTCTTAATTACAGTACATAAAGACCAGAATGGAAACTGGTAGTTAGGGTTCAGACGCTTTTGTGAAAACTCTAGAGGGGTAAACAATTTGTGACTGGGTGGATTGGTCATTAATGATTAGGTCCAAGAAGGTAAAACACTTTGGCTCTTTCCTCTGATGATAAAGATGGATTGAATAAGTTGCTTAGTATTTTTTGGTAAGTACATGGACATTTTTTGATAAGTAGGCATGTCACTTATAATACAATATATGGACATGACCTCAATCATTTTTGCTGTCCTCTGTACAGCCTTTTGTGTTCACTTAATGAGAAGAGCCCATTAAGGTGAGTGGGTTTGTATGTCAGCCTTGTTTGAAAAAGGGGGGTTCATTTATTTAGGTTTTATTTATGAAGGATATTGAAACATCACATATATATTCCAGTCCTTTTACTCATTCACCTGTATACTTACTGTAAATACAGTGTAGTAATAGTCAGATAATTCTAAATAATTTAAAGTTCACTGCTCTTTAAAAGGGTGTAATTGCATTATTATGCAATTTACCTTCAAAATAGAATCAAATGGTCTTAAAATTACAATAATATTGTTTATCACAGTTTTCTGGGACAGTATATGGTCCAAAAATGATTGACAGGCCTGTGTAAATGTACCTAGTTTATACTCTCTTGAACTTGTGGTTTAACTGTTGTAAGATTTGGCAGTTGGTTATGGTTGGCATTCCATAATAATACAGTCAGAAGCAGTGTTTGATGATTTCTTAATTTGAAGCCATGCTTTGGTGTTGAGTGGAACATTTGCTTGGATAGATGGGGGAATGGCAAGTGCGATCCGGTCGGTAAAGAAATCGCAACAGGATACTAATCCTGAACATACATTAATATTTACCATGAACCACTGAGAAAACTCAAGATTTTGGAAGAACCCTCACAGTCCCCTGACTTTATTTATTAATCTGTGGATGGATCTTAAACAGGCTGAGCATCTTCCGTTTGAGGAAGAGTGGGTAAAGGCTCTTAAGACGAGCAGAAAGACCTGGCTGCCTATAATCAGTGCTTGCAGTTTGTCATACCTGCCAACTGATGTTTGAGTGTTGAATACAGTCAAGTCGTGACTGAGAACATTCCCCATGTGTTTTTACTAACCATTTCACTGTTTTATAGAGGCCCATGGTGACCGTGCTGTCTAGTGACCAGTGAAGAAATCATAGAGCTGGTATTTACCTAAGAAATCCTTCGCTTTTCCAGGCACTTCATAGCCAGCGAGGTGAAGACCGCTGGATATAGCCCAGTCATCCAGGCACATGGCCTTTAATTTCCTGGGCAGGAACATGCTGATTGTTTTCTTTAAGTAGACTGAGCTCTGATGATGTGAGCGTGTGCTAGCGGCTAGCCCCAGAGAGTTCGGCGGGCTTCAGAACAGATCTGCCCAGATCTGCTAGCACTTGACTGTAGCGAAGTGCGAGAATTCATGCAGAACAGATGGCTATTCTGTAGTGTGCGCTGCAGTTGGAAATGTTTTGCATCTTGCATCTTAAACATTGTAGCCTGAATGAGTTCTCATAGATGGTAAAGAGCGCGCGGGGGAGAAAGAGGAGAGGCGGAGGGTGATAATCATGTGATAACCTAATGGAAATACTATTAAAAATGCAGGGCCATTAACATATGACATTTCCCAGTGCGCGCTCTGTTTGATTGCGAGTATGTTTGCGAAGTTATTGTAAGGGACCAAGAGTGAGGGTGGGGGAGGGAGATGGGCAGAGAGGGAGAGACAGGGAGAAGGCAGGCTATGAAAAGAAAACGGCTACAGAGAAATTGAGAGGGTGAGGGAGAAAGACAAGTGCGTTCTTGTTCAAAATGGTTTTCTAACACACATTGTCTCTGTCTCTCTCTGTCTCTCCTTCTACCCTCTTGCTTTTGCTCTTTCCACTCTCGCGTATCCTAAAGATCCTGGTGTAATGTGTCTGTAAAGGAGGGTTACTCCCAATAAATTGCCTATTAGACTGATGGAGATAAATATAGGGTTAGAACTGTGAATGTCAGTTTCTCTCATGCTTTTTGTAGTGTGTGTGTGTGTGTGTGTGTGTGTGTGTGTGTGTGGGTGGGGGGGGGGGGGGGGGGTTGGTGTTAATGTTAGCTAGATGTCCACTTTATCTGAAGTAGTAACATCTCTCTGACTAACTACAGTAGATATCTAGCTAACATCAACTAAAGTAGTTTATATCTAGCTAATGTTAGTCAATGTTGGCTAGATGTTGACTTTAACAAAATGAGTAGCATCTCACTTACTGGATATCTACGTGGATATCTAGCCAACATCAACTAAATGTTAGCTAGATGTTAACTACTTTAATGTTGGCTAGATGTCGACTTTATGACTTTATTTAAGTAGTAGCATCTTGCTGACTTTAAAGTCGATATCCAGCTAACATCAACTAAAGTAGTTAACATCTAGCTAACGTTAGCTAGACGTTAACTACTTTAGTTGATGTTAAGGGTCTACTTTGGTTTGTGTTAGCTAGATGTCGACTTTAACTAAAGTAGATATCCAGCTACTATCAACTAAAGTAGTTGACATCTAGCGAACGTTAGTTAATTTTAGCTAGATGTTGACTACTTTTAATTGATGTTGGATAAAGGTCTACTTTGGTTTGTGTTAGCTAGATGTTGACTTTAACAAAATGAGTAGCATCTCACTTATTTAAAGTAGCGTGGATATCTAGCCAACATCAACTAAATGTTAGCTAGATGTCAACTTTATGACTTTATTTAAGTAGTAGCATCTTGCTAACTTTAAAGTAGATATCCAGCTAACATCAACTAAAGTAGTTAACATCTAGCTAACGTTAGCTAGACGTTAACTACTTTAGTTGATGTTAAGTGTCTACTTTGGTTTGTGTTAGCTAGATGTCGACTTCAACTAAAGTAGATATCCAGCTACTATCAACTAAAGTAGTTGACATCTAGCGAACGTTAGTTAATGTTAGCTAGATGTTAGCTAGATGTCTACTTTAGTTATTATAATTTAGATGTTAAATACTATTTGATGTTAGATGTCTAATGTTAGATATTAACCACTCTAGCTAATGTTCGATAGATATTGATGACTTTTTCTAATGTGAGCTAGATGGTGACTATTCTTGCTGATGTTAAATAGATGAACTAATTTAATGTTTGATCAATGTTGATGACCAATTTAACCTAATGGTGACTACTCGTTAGATGATAACTACTCTACCTAATGTGAGCTAGCTGATGTTCGATAGAAGTGAACTGCTCTAGCTGATGTTAATCAGTATTCAACACTGTGCCTGTTAGCTTTGGCCTGTTAGTTTATTAGCTTGTTATTTTCTCTGAGGAAGTAGCCTCTGTTAATCTGTTACACATCCAACACACAGTCTTAACAGTTTTCCTTGACTTTATTGCAACTGCTAAAACACATTTTCAAATGCTAAAGGAAACCACTGCTTCTACCTACATTTTTCTCTCTCTTGCAGTTAACCTGTTGTCTGTTATTTAACTCTTAGGGTGATTCAAATATCAACAGTGGTCAGAGTGCACATACCGTGTGTGCTGATGTGTGTTCGTAGGTGTGGGGTGCTAGACTTGAGGCCTTATTTGCTGTGGGTGAGGATGGTTTCCACTGACTCTGGGCCAGAGGCTGCTTAATTATTAACTGCCACCCCTCCATGCCACACTCAAATAAGAAGAGCCTGAATTAATTATTATATGCACAGACTCACTCACTTGAGTGATGGCTAACAATTTGTTTTGTTTACAGGAATGATGGCCTGCTGAGATTTACTGCATGCTGCTCTGTGTGTTCATCTGTGTGTGTGTGTGTGTGTGTGTGCGTGCGTGTCTCCATGAGTGAGTGCAATTAGACAACTGACTCCTGATCAGGCCACAGGCTCCTGCTTACCTCTAATGAGGTGTATCTGTATGTATGTGTGTGCGTGCGGGCATGGCTAAAGAGTTTATGGATTTCACCTCTTAAACTCAAAAACATGCACCCTATCAGACTACCTGAGATTTTCTCAGAACTCTACCCTGTGTAAGCATGTGTGGGCGTGTACGTGAAGTGTGTTTTTAGCACACACAGCAGAGGCCTCCTCTGTTCTCTGATTGTTTTATGGGGAGTTGGTAGGGTGTGTTTCAAAGAAGTGGTGTAAAGGTTGGTCCATAAATCTCCAAAATGCCCCTGAAATTTGGACCCTCTGCTATCGGCTCCTCTGGTTTTACAGAGGTGGGGGAGTCGGGCGGTCCATCCAGAGAGCCGAGATAAGATAAACTACTGTAAAAAAGGCTGTTTGCTGTTCGAAATTTAAAAAGGCTGCTCCCTCACACCCAGTGACCCATGCCATTGTCTTGTAGTGCTTGACATCCTTCCTCAGTGGAGAGGTAACTAAATGAGAAGTCTTGAGAAGCCCCTTTAAGGGGGCGTGGGGCACTGCCAGCAAGGGCTTTAGGAAAATGGTAGCCTGAATTAGGAGCTGAATTAGCTTATGAAGCCTAAGCAACTGTTGACCTTTAGCACACATTCTGCTGCTAAAATGCTCTATTGAAGACTCAACCTTCAGAACCTTTCAGAGGGTCTCCATTAGAATGATTGCTGAAAGAGAATGCAGGTGTGTGTTGGAGAAACCGAAGGTAGATGCGTTCACATTTTTTACACGCCACTTTCTTTCCTTTTCATTTCCATTTGAAATTAGGAATCACAAGACGTTAGGGGTCCAAAGTTCGGGGGGGGGGGGTGATATGACAGAAATATTAAACCACGATAGATACAGATATTTTCATGGTACCCAGTGTGAGTTATGATATGTTGATATACAAACAGAACATGCTAGTAGTGCCTGCTTTTAATTACTATCAGAACTATGCTATCAAGAACTCAAAGCAGTGAATTTTCAACATATGCTGCACCGCGTCCAGCTAAACCCATCTTATGCTCTATGTACCAAAACATACAGTTGTTTACTAGGGCTGTATATTGCCAAGAACCTGGTGAATTGAATAACGCTGTAAAAACCTGAAAGCTACATGCCACTGTTTTTGTAACATTAATAATTTGTCTTTATTTATTATTTGCAGTATTTTCCCCCATATTTCAGGCAGCTGGGCACTGCAGTAGAAATGCTGGCCACCTGTTATGCTTGTTTTTGTTACTTGAAGAGAAGGTAACACTTAACCTTAAGTTCCATCCCACTCTTGTTACTGGAAACAAAAAAACCTAATTTGTCTAATTTTTCTAAAGTGTTTATGTTGACATACATTTATTTAATTGGCTTATTTTTTTGTTAGTATCAAGAATTGAATGTAGAATTTAATAGAAATAGAAATCTTGCACATTGCCAGGTCTACCAGGTCTGTTAAGAGTAGGGAAATCAAACTGTGCTGTACTCCGGCTCCCGTTGCCCACCCCTGCTCTAGTATAAGGATTTGTACATTTCTGAGTTTGGCTTAATACTCTGATGTATAACACTAGGCCTGTTTGCTTTGTACCCCCGTGCAGGCCTACTCTCACACTGGGCTTAACATTTAGGGCTCGATCACTCTGACGTCATCACAGTGCAACTTTTCTGTGTTGAAGAAAAGTGCTCTGGCACGACACAGTGGAGTTCATGGTTGCACGTAGCTTGTGGCTTTATATTGTTTTGCATGTGGTAACACATGAGCATTCTCACATGCCTTACAGATTTATTGATTGTCAGTTTTTCAGTAAAGGCAGCTGACGTTGAGGGAGGAATTCGCAACTTTACTTGCCAACTACAGTTCATGTTCGTTAATAAGGTGAGAACCAGACCTGTTATTAACCCTATTATTAGTTGCGTTATTGACGTCATGCTCAAGTTCCGTGCCCAGGAACGGTGTGAGTGATCACACTAGTCAAACAGGCTGGACTTATGAGGAGGGGGTCAAACGTGCTCTGGCATTCAAACAGATTGCAATTAGGCATGTGTAGTTTGGAAAACAAGGAAGACAAAAATTATTTATAATTATTCATAATAAGATTTTCCACTGAATTTAAAATGCGGAAGCGGCTGATCTACATCCTGGGTTAAATCCTGTAGGTATTTAACCCACGCTGCCCGTGAAGTGGTCAACGACCTTTATCCTTCTGTTAGAGAAGCACTGATATTCAGGTCCACTTGGTCAGGGTGCCGACACGTATACACACATGCACACGTACAGACTGTTTAAGATGGTGGCCTCTACCCCTCCCAACCTTTATCCCCTGAGAAGATTGGGGAGTTTTGTACTGCAGGGAAAGGAGATCAGATAAAGCTTTACCCACAGCTCTACACATACACATGCGTGCGTGCGCGCACACACACACACACATATATATATATGGACTAATGGATAGCTTAAGCCTTAGTGTTCTGCAGTGAGCCATGAGCATGCTATGATAGTACGATATTTCCTTGATGCACCACAACATCATTTAGCCTCCATAGCAAGGTCACTGGAGCTCAAGGCTGAAATGACCCCTGACAGCAGCTCCGTTGGGTAAACATTGTGTAGCTTTACGAATGTGCAGAACGGCTGAGGCTTTTCAGAACATCGACCAGGCATAGCGTTCCTGCTGTGATATTTGTGGTGAATAGTGGATTGAAGCTCCATGTAGCTGCTTTTAAGTGTAAATGTTGTATGCTGTCTTTTCTTTCTCTTTTCTTTTGATGAAAACACAGAAATTGACAGTGAAAACCCAAGGTCTCTCTCAACACTTGAGTATTTATCACCTGGTGCTGTCCGCTGGCCCTGAGATTGTTATTATTTTGTGAGGGTTTTTTTCTTCTTTTTCTTTTTGTGAAACTACTTGTCTCTCCCCCTCTTTCTGCCTCCCAGTTAATGCTTGTGGTAGCCTTGAGGATATTGACAGGTTCAGCCTGAGTGGGGAGGGGGAGGATACGTACATGCGCAAGACTGTCTGTTAGGGCCGCTCAGTGCATTACTTGTTAACTGTAAATGTGTGAAGCAGTTTGTAATGCTGAATAGGACTTGTAAGGTTAAATCATGAATTGTCTTTTTGTGTGCCGTGAGCATCTTAACCGATCACAATCCCAGGTGCACTAAAATGTTCAAATGTTTGTGGACATCGCTTCTAATGAATGCATTCAGCTATTTTTTTTTTTTTTAGTATTATTATTAGTATTATTATTACACAGATGTGCAAATGCGCATACATGCACACACACACAGCTTGTTAAGCCCCTGTAGAGAAGTATTGTCAATAGAATAGGACCCTCTGGAGCAGATAAATGTGAACCTATTGCCGCCATGCATAAGGCCGGGCATGGACTATAGGGGTATAAAGCCCCATTGAGCTGTGGAGTAGTGGAACGGTGTTCTCTTGAGTGATGATGTTCCATTCAGTACTTTTGGGATGAGTTGGAAATAAGCTGGTAAGGTGATCATCTAACATCCTGACCTTGCTAATGCTCCTTGTCGCTGAATGCAGTCAAATCCTCAAAGCAATGCTCAGAAATCTAGTAGAAAGCCTTCCTGGAGAGTAGAGAGAGTTACTCCTACAAAGGAGGATACATTCTTCTTTAATACCCTTGTTTAAAGAAGTAAGTGAACGAGCAGGTCCCAATACTTTTGTCTAAATAGTGTAAGTCTCTCTGTCTGTGTTTTTATGCATTGAGGTTCATTTGTAATCCACAAAAGATGTAGTTTTAACCAGTGTGATCTGAATAGACTGCAGAGTAATATCAGAGGTGGTATGTTGTCTATACCATTTAGCCCCTGTATATGTAATAAGGGGGGCTGTAATTCAGAGTGAGGCTTGTGTTTTAACTCTGTATAGTATCTGTATGAAACTGATTTAGCTAGTCCCGAGTAGGTCAGTCCAGCCCTGTGTTTAGGCCCTTGGCGGAGTGGGTCACTGTTTGGTATGACCGTATATGAGTGTGTTTGCTCCCTAAACAAAACCTAGAGAACCAGAATGTGGTCGCTGAAGCAATGAAACAAAGACCTGCAAGACAAGGGGGTGGGGAGGAGTCATGACCAGGGTGTGTGAGGGTGCATGTGTGTGGTGGAGTGGGTTATGAAACCGAGTCCTTCGTCTCAGCAGAGAGACGGTGCTGGCAGACTGTAACCTTGGTTCCTTGGCTGTGTGCTCGTGTGTGTCTTCGTCTCTGCTTAGGTTATATGGGTATTGGTATGGTGTGCATAGGAAGGACATTATAGTAGAATACGCTCTGATACACACCAGTATAAATAACACATCACTCAACATTATCTGATTGAGGCTGTATTAGTGTCACTCAAGAATCTTTATTAGTTAACGGTTACTAAAATGCTATATAGTTATACATCAATTGGCTGGTTAGCCTATCTCTACCCCAACCCTATAACCCTATTTTTATGTTTAATTATAGATTTAAAACATTATTATCAGTCAGATCCAGTGAATTCCCAAATCAAAGTCAAAGTGTCACCACTTTATTAAAGCATAAACAGCTATAATAATAAACAATATGCCACCAGATGCATGATTTGATCTTGTCTGCACAGGTCTTGCTTTTTGATTTCCCACACCGGGAGTGTGTTGCCATAGTGATTCCACTGCCGATCATTCTGCGATCTGACACCCCTCGCAGTTATTTCTATATATATATATATAGTTTATTTGCAGAATATTATACTGGTAAATGCTTATGCTGTTGCATATCTTTTACTAAAATAGTATTAAAGTATTAAAATAAATATTGAAATATATATTTAAATATATTTTAAAACCAGGAGAGTTTTAAGAAGCTTCAAGGAACCTTTAGTAAAGTGACAACGTGGAGCCATTTGGATGCTTAAATGGTTCTTTGGCTGTTTTAAAGACTTCTTTGGATTGGTGGAAAACATTTTGTTGACCAAAAGGAGTTCCACTATTGTTACAAATCTAAACCCCCCTTTTTTAAATATGATATATAGAATCGTTATATGTATCTCATTCAGTCATAACATGCTATGCTATGAACAATGGAGGTAGTGTGTAATTGCAAATAACATCATGGCTATGGTTTTGTCGCGGGCATGAATGTGATGTTGGTCAACACATCACCTTGAGTGTTCTATTGCTTTAATGCAATGGTTTTTATAAAATAAAGAAACAATAAATCAAAGAAGCTCTGCATTTCATAAATTCCATACTGAATATGCTTCTATACTGTCAGTCCCTTCCACCAAAAGTGAGTTCCTCAACAAATGAGTTTTTCAACAGTAACAAGTACAAACCACCAGGACAGACTAAGTGGAGTTTTGTTAAGGTACCTGTTGAGTCCTGTAAGCAGGCCAAGATAACTGCTGATATACTCGATATAAATCTTACTGTTTGACATTAAGAGACCTGTGGCTCCTGGTTGTAATATGAATGGGAGTTCTCATAATGCTCAATATGGCATCTGCTTATGGATAAAGTCCCGCCCTTAGCAAAAAGGGCCAATCGAGTGGAGACGGGTCGACGTGCTAGTTGGAAAAGGCCCCCCTCGATGTGGAGATCTGCACAAGGGCATAAAATATTTTGTGTGTTTCCAGTATTTTGCTCTCTCCTCATTTATAGAGATGAGAGCCTGGTCTCGTGTTACTGGAAATTACTGCACGGTGGCTGCAAACGTGGCCACTGAATGAACAGACTCGTCTATAAGGACTTGGGTTCAGCTCAGCCTTTTCAGTTATTGTCAACGGGTCAGTGGAGTCATACAGTTTGTGTGAAAAGGCAGTGCATTATCACAGATATTAGCACGGTTAGAACATTTCTCAACCAATCAGAGTGTGAGGTCAGTACTAACTGTTGTATAAATAGTGATATTGGATCGATAATGTGTAGCAAACACTGAGAAGAAAGAAAGACAGAAAGGTTTCTCACACACAAACACACACACAGCCCCCTCCCTCTGTTAACAGCCGCGTAGAAGTATTGTGCATTGACCACCGTCTGCGTCTTCCACTGATTCTCACACCGACTGCGTTTCTTTGCCTGTTTTTGACCCAGCCTACCCGTGTGCGATGCTATATGAATGGAAACCCATCTGTTCTCTGCCTAATAGAAATCTGAGACCTTGACTGGCTGTGCAGTTTTACTGCAGGTCATAAAGGCTTTCTAATGAGTGATAGATGGAGGATAGCTGCAGTAAAGCTGCTACGAGTGTGCTGAGGGTAATGAAGCATACAGACCCAAAATAAAGACTGTACACTTCACCCACAACACCTTTGCCACGGCTCGCTCTCTCCCGCTACAGCTCTGCACCCGCTTCTGTCTCGCTCGCTCTCGCCCACTCCACACACTTCCAACGCACCGCATACACAGACACAGGCCGTGCTCGACCAGCTTTCATACCCATTCGCAATTGGATAGTCACGCTGCAATATGAGGCCTTTGTGTCTGGTTCTCTCCCCTGGCTGTCGCGCTCTTTTTCCCTCACACTTTTCTCTTTCTCCCTGTTTGAATGGGCATGTTTAAGCCAGTTCTGAAAGTCTATCAGCAGAAATATTCGGTGTGTATGGGTTTACGCTGTGGGGATTTTGAGTTGTAATCTTTTTACCTCAAATAACAGAACTGCCATTGCAGCCTGCCCCTGTATATGTATACCCTCCTACACACACGCTCGCACATATGCTCGCACACCCTCCTCCACTGTAACAGTCCATTAAAGAGAGAGCCTGTTAGCCATCAGGAGTGAGGGAGAAATGGAGAGAAGGCTTTGTGTAGTCTGGATCAAATAAAAAGCTGTAGTCTCTTTCCCACTCTCTCTTTTTCTCTCTTTCCGCCGGTGTCTCTTTGCATTTGTGCTCCTCCTCCACAGAACTGTGTCCATAACCAACAGCACCCCTCCTCCCTCTCCTCCTTCTTTCCTGTCATCCTCCCCCCATGCCTCAATCTCTGTCCTCTGGTACAGTAGCCCTGCCTAACCCTCACAGAAACCTAGGTTAAGGAAGATGGGATGCCCCACACACACTGCATAAATGCAATAAACAGATGCTCCAGATCTGACCCCTCACACACTGGCAGACATTGTGTGTTTGAGTGAGCCTGTCTTGATTGGAGGGGGGTGGTGGGGGTCTTTGTGTTTTTGCTGATTTTGCCCCAGCTGTTTCTTTTCAGGAAGACTTGGACCAATGGTCCAAAATGACATTGAAGAAAATGTATGTAATGGTAACAAACCATGTGTTATGGACATTTTAGGGTTTTAGTTAGGGTACAGTTGGGGCATCTGTACGATTCAACTGTAATCAACCAGGCCGGTGGTTTGAGTTTTGTCCACTATTAAACCAAGTAGAGCCTCCTCCAGAAAGCCCGGTCCGCCTATGTGGCCCAGCGAGTTCTCTGTACGTTTTGGAGCCTGTAGCCTGAATGTGGTTGTTGGTGAGGCCGATGAGGTGGGCGAGACTGGTCTGATGGCTGAGGCGGCGCAGGGCACTCGCTCTTCCTCCTCCAGCTTTCCCTCTTCACTCCCTCAGCCACCCAGGGAGAGCCGAGAGCCGCCGGCTGCGTCTGCCCTCGCTCGTGAACCCGCCGTTACGTGGGCTGCTCATACTGTACGCTGCTCAGTCTCAGCACTCTCTCTCTGTCTCTCTCTCTCTCTCTCTCTTTCTCTCTCTCTCTCTCTTACACACATACACACACACACAGAACGGCTGCTACGAGGGACAACTCGGCCAGATTCGCTGGAGGGCCAGGCTGATTTGTGAGTGTGTGCGTGTGTGTCAGAGAGAGAGAAAAAGGCATAGAGAGAATGGTGGGCTGCTGAATAGGTGAATTACATTAAGTAAAGTACAGAAAGGTCATAGAGGAAGCTATGGAACTTCAACAAACAACAAAAACTCCTGTTAAAATCACTCAAAGCTTTTTGTCAGCTACATTTTCTTTTAGTGGAGAATTTCATGTGGCAGACATCCTGAATAAATAAGTTTAAAAGTGTGAAACTTTGCATCATTGTAGCTTTCATGAATTTTGCCGTTGTATGCCAGTGTCACTGGATCAATGTATTGTGACTGCAGGTGTAGAAAATATAAATGTACTAGATATACAAATATATGCAAAAATGTATCAAATATTAATTTTTAATTAGTAGTTAAAATGCAAACCTTGAAGCCAGACTGTGTTTTCATGTTGTGGTGTTTGAACCCCAATCCTTAGATAGCTAGATAACAGCGTTTTCTGATCCCGCTGTTCTGATTGCATAAAAGGTCAACTTTTCTTTTATCCAAATTTTAGAGGTGCTTATGATGGTGTATGTTTTTTATACTTTGACCGTTTTAGTCAAATTATTTACAAATATTTGCAATAATATGGCCTTGCACACAGTATCCCAATATATCATCAGAATCACTGTATCATGGTGTGTATCATATCACCAGGTTCTTGTCAATACACCGCACTAATCATGACTAGTATGTTCTATAGCTTGTGGTTAATGTGTGAGATCATGACATTCAGATCAGCGTTTGTTTCAAGTAACAGATTTGGTCATGTTGTATGGGGAAATGTCAAAAATGTGCTCACATTTGTGCAATGTATGTGTTTACCTACCAAATAAAGCAACAGCTGTTTAGAAAAGAAGCCCAAACTAAGGCACTGCTGCTATGATCTGAGGATTGCTGGTTTGAATCCTGGGTCATGCTGCTTGCCATCAGCAGCCAGCGTCAGAGAAGGCACAATTGGCATTGCTCTCTCAGGGATGGGTTGATTGCACAGGCATCTCCTCTTGTATCAGAGCTGGGGAGCGTCGCTTTAGCGATGCTGCATCTGCGGCAGTTTTGGGGGGAGTGGTTGGCTTTACATGGGTTGGAGAAGACGTGCTAATCTTCACCCTCCTTGTGTTGGGGGCAGTTTCATACACAGAGGCATTTTTGCTTGCATTACAGTATGCCATTAAAACACATCATGAAGACAGATGCGGTAGTGTTTTTTTTTTGTATTAATTCATTCGTTATTTATGAACGCTAAAAGGATACAGGGGAAACCGCACACGGTGCTGCAGACGCACGACTAGACTCAGTCTACACAACACACGGCTATGTGTCATCTGCCACAATTAGCTTGAGTTTAGCTTTGCTTGCAGTGTCTGTTTACTTGGCGCAGCTTTCTCTTGTTCGTGATCAGCTTCTGTGCTAGTCTGGGAGAGTGAGGTGACAGTCTGCTTGCATGATTTCAGGTTGCGCTTCCTTTTGCTTTCATATGATGCTCACAAAGATTTGTTGAGCTTTCTAATTCGTTGGCGCACATCTAAGTCAATACCAGCTCTCTGACTCTGACGCTCCTTCACTTCACCAAGGCTCTGAAGCAGTATAAAAACCTCATGCTTTTCTTTCTTAATGGCCTTTCTGTTCTATCCTCAGGTTTTTCATGTGTCCTGGAAATCTGGAAATTTAGAAACTACTTTTTCAGTCATGGAAACTCGTAGAACATGGGACAATTGCAAAAAATGTCCTGGAATTATTGGTGAGATCGTGGAAAAGTTGCACTGTTGAGCTACCTAGATTGTGTATGTGGACAGAGATCTAAGAAAACAACAAAGGATTTAGAGAGGGATTTGCGGCTTATGAAATAGATTCACATCTAAT
This sequence comes from Salminus brasiliensis, assembly GCF_030463535.1. NCBI lineage: Eukaryota > Metazoa > Chordata > Actinopteri > Characiformes > Bryconidae > Salminus > Salminus brasiliensis. Next base: position 16,743,769 of record NC_132891.1, read on the forward strand.
AATAGGTGTTGAATAGTTATCTTAATAATAATCTTGTAAACATCATGGAAAATGTTTTCCTAAAAAGAGTGGGATCCTATCTGATCCTGTTTAGCTTATTCTTATCATGTTTTACTGTACTGTGACTGGTAACCCTATTGGTCAGTTTTCCATGGGGTATAATATATATATGTATATGTATGTATATATATGTGTATATGTGTGTGTGTGTGTGTGTGTGTGTGTATATATATATATATATATAATGGGCTGGGATTTATTTATTGAAACTTAGGTTACTGTATAGGTTACATACAATTGTGGCTCTTGAAGGCATTACTATGTACTTGAGATATATATATATATATATATATGGGCTGGGATTTATTGAAACTTAGTAATGCCTTCAAGAGCCACAATTGTACTGAGAATGAAGAACCAGAATCTCTGTATATTTAAATGGAGGATAAACCAAAACTGAATAATTTACTTTTTAACTGCAGTGAAGACCAAGAATAGCGTTCTATGTTGAGTAACTGTGAAGTCTTCACCATCAATTAATAAACAAAGGGCAGGGTTTGGCATTGTAGCGTCAACAAACCTCTTAAAGTCTACAATAACCTCACATTCCCAAAGCATGTGTAACCTCAGGTGTTGTCTGAGGAGAAACCAGACACAGCTGCATTGCCAAGGTAATGACAGATGTACTTATGTACTTATGCAAATGACTTCGTATAACAGTTTCATGAACCAGATGTGGGGCAGTTTGTTCGCCTCTCTACTTGCCTTGTTTTTATGCCACAACCCTACAATCTTTACCCTTTCTGTTTGTAGTTGAGGAGCTTGCAAACTCCACCCAAATCGGGGACGATTTTGTAGCCAGTTTTGGTTATTTCTAGGTTACAATATCACATTAACTGCAATTAACCAGAGTGACTGTGCTTTAACGTTCCGAATATCCTAGACCTTTTTCTTCCGTTATTGATCTGTAATCTGTAGAGGTGGGCTAAGGGGGGTTGGGGTGATTATACACGCCCTCAACCCTTTTTTACCTTCTGCCCACGCAGCATTTTTAACATTCTCCTCCCAGCACTATCACTATGAGATCTGTCTAGATGACCTCTGTAACCTATGTACTTGAGCTCCATGGCTTGTGTTAAAGCACAAACCATCTTGCCTACCCAGTTGTAACTCAGCTGGTCGTATGATATTGGAGACATCTAGCTTGGAGCAGGCAAACAATGCACATCAGCTCAATAGGACCAGTATTGTAGTCCGAGGACTAAAGTAGTGAATTACAGCTGCTCATGTTGCAATGTTTCAATAGCTGCTGTGGTGTTTTGCTGCTTGGTTTGATTAGGGGTCCGAGCACTGAAGGTACTGGATCCCTATTGTTTTTGCTTAGATTCAGTGAAACACTTTTGCTTATCTCTGCTAATACAGACCAATATTTCAGCCACGGAAATTGTTTACTTTTATTCTTTTATACTTTATAAAACGTGATGCTGTTACTGATCATTCTGTCATTCTTTATCATGACTTCAGGTTGCGCTTCCTTTGCTTTCATAAGATGCTCACAAAGATTTGTTGATCAATGTAATTCGTTGGCTCACATCTCTGTCAATTCCAGCTCTCTCCTTCACCTCACCAAGGCTCTGAAGCATTGTGTAAACTTTTTCTTGATGACCTTTCTATTCTATCCTCAGGTTTTCCATGTCTTCTGCAAAAAAACCCCCTGAAATTTACGAACTACTCGCTCAGTCATGGAAACTCCTTGAAAATAAAGCAATAAATGTCCTGGAATTATTAGTGAGCTTGTGAAAAAAAACAACAAAAAAAAACGCTGCTGTGGAGTGGTCTAGATTGTGAACAGAGATCTAAGAAAACAACAAAGGATTTAGAGAGGATTTGCGGCTTAGAAAATAGATTTACATCTAATACTAGGTGTTGAATAGTTCATCTTTATATTGTCTTGTTCAGGAAACATCCTGGAAAATGTTTTCCTAAAAAGAGTGGGATGAGTCTGTTAAGCTTATTTATTTATATTAGTTTAACTACTTATATAAAACTAATGCTGTTCTATACTTTATTGCTGGTGGCTGTTAGCTAGCTAATTTAGCTGATGTACGAACCAGGCAAAATATGCACAATGTAACGTTGAGGGTAGGCTAATGCGCTGCTCCAGTAGTCTTTTAAATACATTGACCAAGACCTTGGCTTCACTACTTATTCCTTAACAGTAATTTGTCTATGACCATCTTGTAAATGACAGAGTGGGTGTGGCCTAATCAGAAATGAGCATGAGATGCTAAAATAAGTATATTTACTGACTGCAGCAACCAGTAGACATACAGAACATAATTTGGCCAGCCAATCTAGTCTAGTCTAAATTTGGGAACAGGCATGCTTATTGGCTCACTGATGCTAACAAGACTGATGACTTGGCTAATCTTGTAGTAATGTAATGCAATGCAATGTGTAATTCGAGAGTAGTATTGATTAATTTGATAACCCATCTCTGGGTGGATATTGCAGGGCCAATATCATGCTCCATCAGCTGAATCTGAGAACACCCTGCTTCATATTTGGTGTTTTTGTGATGTCAGGAATTTGGCCCTGCCCACTCACATTTAAGTAATACGAAGACTTTTATTGATTTAATAATGATAGGCTATTTTACCTATGCATTAAGAAAACCTGCTTGTTTAATGGATAAAGAAAAAAAATGGTAAATACTGTATGTAAATCTTATTAATTGCATTAACATTTAATTTTATAAAGCCATCCCTTCAACTTGAAGTAACTCAAAATAATGTAGTTTTCATAATTGCTGCTACTGTAATTCCAATTTAGTGGACTATAGGAATATTTTTGGAATACTTCTGGAATTCTCTCCATGTTTTTTTTTGTTTGTTTTTTCTTTTTTGGGTTTTTTTTTCCCCCTCATCAAAGAAGAGAGGGATAAAATGGAGGAGAGAGGTGTGTCTTTGTGGTTCTTTGAGTGTTGACTGCAGCCATGTAGGAGACGCGGGAAGGAGGGGCACCACAGAGCCCCTTCTCAAGGCCATTTGGATGGAAAGGAGGGGGCGGGTAGGGGGGGCACGTGAAACAGAATGCAGCAGTTCGACTATAGCGTACAGAGACAAACAGTGAAGTGGGAAAACAACGCAGAATTGACAAGAGGGACTGCTGAAGGAGGTTTTAAACATTAACGGAGTTGGAGTTGGAGCGCTACTGCAGGGAGCAGGAGAAGAGGGTTGGGTTTAGGAGATTGAAGACATGTTTAATAAAGAGAGAGTTAATCCTAAATCACACTCTTACTGATGTGTGTAGTGTGTCCATGCATGTCTGTCTGAGTGTGAGCGTGGGATTCTGCAGAGTGTAATGTGAGAGAAAGAAGAGACTGAATATTAAGCTTAATGAAAATCCTAATGACGTTCTTGGGAGGGGAGCAAAGGCAGAATGTCGGTGACCCAGATTGAGATCACCTTTCTGTTGAATCTTTTATGGGGAACAAAAATTGGAGCAAATTTAATTTGGTGCTGAGAGTGGAGCGGTGTAGAATGAAGCACCGCTGAGCACAAAGACTGAAGAGCAGGGTCTTTATAGTGTTTGTGTGTTTGTTCTCTGCTATTGCTTGAATGTGTGTGTGTGTGTGCAAAATGATAGAATTGACTTTGGGATGGCCGTATGGCTAAGCATGTGGATTGAGACGCATGAACTTTATGTTCATGGATTGAGCCTCCTGGTAATCTGGGGATTAAGTAGTAAAGTGAGGTATCATGCTAGTGTACTCATTTCTTTAGCCTGACATGCAATACAACTCCAATACAAGCTGCCCTAACCTTCCAGGCCCTGACTGGAAGACTCTACTGAATGCAGAATCGCACTCTCCAGGGCTGCTTGGGTTTTAATTATAAGGATAGTTTTTTTTCTGTTTGTTTGTTTAATTGTACTATTATTATTACAGCTTCATTGCTGGGCTCAGCCATCAACTGCTGATGACTTTTGAGATGGCATATAGTGAATTAAAGCTACTTATGTTACAGTACTTGAGTATCTTCAGGTTTAATTACATGAACAGATTCACTAACCCGAGGAATTAACTGACTGGGTAACAAATCTCCGGTACTTAGCTGCTATGTTTGTTTGCTGTTCTGTTTTTCTGAGCACCAAAGATCTTTTTTAAATTAGTTTTATACAGTTTTAAGTAAATGGATTCTTTTTTTTTTTTCATTCTTAATAATCTGTTCTTGTTTGTTTCTGCTTAATTTCTAGTCTCAGCCATCGATTGCTGACCACTTTGACATCATTTGCTATTATGAATCAAAGTACATGCCATCTCCTAAAATATCCGCTACCTATAAGCTGACTTCTCTGTAAATAAGGCAGTACAATAGTGTAGGCTATGTATTGTGGCTTAGAACATTAGACAACACTGACCTAGCGTTAGACGATGAGGCTGTGTCCCAAACAACTCACTTTGGAACTTTACCTTCTACACTACTAAAAGCCCTTCTAAAGGTGGTGTACTTTTTATGTCCACACTGTTTAGAGCGGCAGTGCGCAGTTCGGGACGTGGCCAGAGACTAATGCTACCTGCCATTTGCGTGCTTTCACACTTGAACACAGTCAGTACTACCGGCAGCTAACCCAAACCCTCCTTATGTTACCATAACGACGTTATGCACAAGCTGTTTTCATAGCTAAAATTAGCTGCTGTTTGTGTTGGTTGTGCTCTTGTTTCTGACCAAGTTCTGCGGAAAGCTAACTTCACAAACCAGATGCTCCAACAAGGCTTTGTCAGTGAAGCTGGTGCCTGGAAGATATTTTGAACTGCGAAGGTTGTCTGAATTGCTGCCCCTCTGACTTGCCCTCTTCGTCCTGCTGAGTAATTTTTGGGTGGGACAAATGCAGCTAGGTCCAATATTTGGTGGGACAATATTTGGTGCCACCCATCCCTCCAGGTTCCTATTCCATTGTCTTAATATACTAAAGATGGGATGTAAAGATCTGTGTATTCGCATTGAACGGTCACTGTATGGAGGTTATGGTTTGTTGCACTCAGTCACATAGAGAATACACAGATACATCCAGAGTGACTTACAAAAGTGCTTTGAATTTTGAATAGGCTAATAGTTCAAAGATACCCCTAAGCAAGGATTTTGAATCTGATGCGGGCAGCTACAGAAAGCCAGTGAAGAGAACGCAGCAGTGGAGTGACATGGCTGAATTTATGAACATTGAAGACGACCCGTGCCGCTGCATTCTGGATAAGTTGCAGGGGCCTGATGGTGCGCAGAGGAAGACCAGCCAGAAGAGAGCTGCAGTAGTCAAGTCTTGAAGTGACGAGAGACTGAACGAGCACCTGGGCGGCCTCTCTAGAGAGGAAGGGTCGAATTCTCTGGATGTTGTACAGGAGAAATCTGCAGGACCAAGTACATGGTATGCTATGGACAAAGCATCCACACAGTGCCTTTGTGGACTTTTGTTGCTTTTGTCCAAGTCATGGTGTGAACCGACTTTTCAGCAGGAAAACCCACGTTACCTAAAACAGCACACACTCGCACTGTAGTTGTGTATTTATTCCTAGGCTGTTAGAATAAAATAGATGATTTTTGATGGTTTAATTAAAAATGTCATTTTAATGACCATCCCTTTTTAAAGGTGAAATAATGGACCAGTTTAGGCATCTGTATCAGACTCTCAAATATGGGTTCAATACATGTCAGAAAATATACAAGTAGCATAGTTCCATCCCTCTGTGCTTTATGTACATCCTTCAGCTAGTGTTAAGTGTAAATCTCTCGGCTCTTGTTCTTGTCACTTATGCAAGGTCCAACTTGAGAGACCTGCTACTTTTGCAGGTCCAGAGTTGGGCTCCCTCAGGCCTGCTGCTTGCTGGAATCTCCCTCCGTTCAGGCCGCTGGAAATGTAGGTCAGCTGGGTGTCAGGTCCTGCTGAGAGCAGCTCAGGCAGCCCTATAGCTTAGCTCTAATTATGAAACCTACACCTCTTGCCAGACGTTTGCTGATCCACGTTTTGCTCTCACTGTGATGTGCATTGTAACCTTTTATGAAGGAAAAGGCTGGACGGGTCTGCAGGTTTTAAAAACGGCCCCTACAACCAGATCACTGTTCGCTGTGGCTCTATCCTGTTGAAAACTATCCAACTGTCTGCCAACTTCTGACACAGTGCCTAACCAAATGAATGTCTGCTGAGGAAACTAGTATTTTTTTATACATATGTGTGGGTGTGCATGTTTGGTACTTATACTGTTTAATTATGAGAGATTTCCGAAATGTGAACGTCTCCCCCCCGGAATGAAGTGTTTTTAAAGCTTTTACTGGATTTCTGTAGAGCCTTTCATTGTGTCACTCTCATCCAAGACTCTCCATCTTCCTCTTGAACGGGAGAAAAAGAGTCGGAGAGGCGAGGATGCATGTGGTAGACAGATGGGTTAAGTCGGGGTTAAGCAGCTTTCAGACGTAGGGATTGATTGCCGCTCGCATCACAGGCTGGTGCCGAGTGCCAGCATGCTCTCTAGGCACATGCACAGCGCATATTGGGACAGTCGGGAGATCGGGATTGCCATACAGCAAACCTGGGTCTGTGAAAAGGTATGTGTTTCTGGTGCTGTAATTGTAGAAGAACAGATTTGGTGATTGGAGACCGGCCATAACTACTGCTACTACTACTGTCTGTCTCTGACCTGCTATTGCACTAAAAGTGATCAAGCAAACCTGACTAATAGCAGGAATGCTACCTTTAAGTGGATAACTGATACAAACTTGAAGTACAGCCAAAAGAACCTGTTTTGTTCTCTTTTTGACGTCGTCTTCATATTACCATCCAGCAATATCTCTGCAAGAGTTTTTTTTTTTTTTTAACCCATCTCCACATCAGTAAATGGCTTTTCTCATGTTTTGCCAAATTTTAGTGACTATACATTTGTGCATTCCTGAACCGCCGGTGAATGGACGGGCACTCTAATGGGTTTTTTCACATCTGAGCATTTGATTTATTTGTACTCTGAACTAGAAAAAGTTCTCAAACTGGTTATGCTTTACCTTGTAGTAAAGAGACCCTGCCTTCGTTTAATTTCGTGTGAATAGGGCGCTTCAAGTCTGAAACTGTAGCTTTTGAAGGTGCTCATGAATGGAAGATTGTATTTATGTACTTTGGCATAGTTGCCAGTTATGAGAGCAAATGGAAGTGGCATACCATGAACCTCAAACACTGTTGTCTCCTCGTTCAAATGCAAAACCCAAGAGCTGTTGGATAGGCCGATTCCGAAAGTTGAATAGATATTTTTTTAACACAGCTTGGCGGCCAGGTTTTCAGAATATGGTGCTTTTGTTGCCATCATATCTCGTTTTCTGAAGCAGTTTTCCCCTGATATGCTCCCTGTTCAGTGCCCGCAGTCGCACAAGGTACGTCCAAGGTACGTTTTTCATCCTGATCAAAGTCACACATCTTCAGTTTAGAACAATTTGAAGCACTGCATTTATTCTATGGCACCTTTTAATGTATGTAGATTTAAGAAAATTTGATTCCAAGCCATTCTATTGGTCAATTCCCCATGCTCATGCATATATATATATATGTATATGTATATGTGTGTGTGTGTGTGTGTGTGTGTGTGTGTGTATGTATGTATGTATGTATGTGTGTGTGTATATATATATATATATATATATATATGTGTGTGTGTGTGTGTGTGTAATGAGCCGTTTTACACCGTACCACACAGTTCTTCTGTTTCGGAAAATCGCCTTTAGAAAGAGGTTGAAATGAGTGAATTTGAAATTTACTTTTTTAAATTTGGTTTTGGGGGAGAGGGGCGGACGGTTCTTGTTCCACTTCAGGCTCTGGATGGGCCTGCAGTCCTTCTAGCTGATGACCTCTGCTCCACAGGGTGTTGCGTAGGGTAGGTAGTGAGAAGAGAAGGTATCTGGTTGACTCGGGCAGTGGAGAGGAATATGTCAAATGGCCATCCCTTGAGTGATTGTGCCTCAGTCTTGTGGAGATTTCCTTTAGTGGCTCTCAGCATAGGGATAGAGATGGAAAAGGAGAGAGAGAGAGAGAGAGAGAGAGAGAGAGAGAGAGAGAGAGAGAGACTGAGAGTGGAAAGAGAGGGGGTGGCATCTCGGAATAGATTCTTGATGAGTCACTCTCTTAAAAAGCCTGGACTGCAGGTAGCCTTAGCCTCTCTCCCCCTCATAATCAACCTTCGTCAGCCTACCGCTGAGTCTGTCTGTGTCTGCGCGTGGGGGAGAACTTCAGGCATGTGTTTGTCAGTAATGCAGCCCCTGTAGCTCTGTGTAATTGAACAGATTTCCTTAATCCAGCCTACCCAAAGGAGCAGATACAATCCTCAATGTGCAGAAGTACTGCTGTCCGTGCATTTGCACCAGTAGCTTTTTCACACCACAGCAGACCATGATCATTTGATGCTGTATGAAAGTAGGGTGCGCGCGTGCCGCACAGCTCATGGGACCTGGGGTTGTGGGTTCGATCCTCAGTCCGGTCACTGTCTATAAAGGAGGTTAAAAGAGTGGGTTTACACTAGGTGGGTGGGCTGGCCATGCTAAATTGCTCCCCCCCAAACCCCACCCCCCTTGTCCATTGGGTTTTGCGGCCTTGTGTCTTAATGTTTCAGGGTAGGCTTTAGAACCACTGTAATCCTGACAAGGAAGGAGTGGATTGGAAGGTAGGAAGTAAGGATGGATGAATGGGTGGATGGAAGGAAGGATGAATGTCCTGACCGTGTTTTCTTTCCCCTCATATAAAATAATAGCCGGCACTATTCATTGTCAGTGCTAAGTTGAGGTATTTGGACAGTAAAAGAGAGTTGTGCACTACAAGGTTTCATTAGGCTGAGCAGGTTTTTACAGGCTTTCTGTAAACCTGTTCCAACCTTGCTATGAAAGAACGCGTTAGTGGGCGGAGCATGTATAGGTCTATTGAATTGAATAGAACTGGAACTAAATGCGTTCTCTCAAATGTCTGTATGAGAGTTTGAAGGAGAAAGAGTGTGTGTGTGTGTGTATGTGAGTGACTCAGTCTGGATGTACAGTGGTTATGTATTGGTCCTTTATCAGGGCTATGTGAATGTGGCTGGATGGAGAGGAGAGAGGTGACATGAAGCTATCCAATCTCCTCCACTCTAGGGAATTCTATAGTGCTGAAGTATTTGCTGCCAATGGAGACATTTGCTCTGCTTTTACTGCCTTACTCTCTCGCTCTCGCTTTCTCTCCCCTCACTTTTCTCCTGCCTCTCTCGCTTGTTCATTCTCCTCTTTCTCTTCCCTCTCCCCCATCCTTTCTCCTCACTTTCACTCCCCTCATCCTTTCTCCCCTCTTTCTCTCCCCCATCCTTTCTCCTCACTTTCACTCCCCTCATCCTTTCTCCCCTCTTTCTCTCCCCCATCCTTTCTCCTCTCTTTCTCTCCCCTCATCCTTTCTCCTCTCTTTCTCTCCCCTCATCCTTTCTCCTCTCTCTCCCCTCATCCTTTCTCCTCTCCTTCTCTCCCCCATCCTTTCTCCCCTCTTTCTCTCCCCCTCATCCTTTCTCTCCTCTTTCTCTCCCCCATCCTTTCTCCTCTCCTTCTCTCCCCCATCCTTTCTCCCCTCTTTCTCTCCCCCTCATCCTTTCTCTCCTCTTTCTCCCCCCTCATCCTTTCTCCTCACTTTCTCCCCCCTCATCCTTTCTCCTCACTTTCTCCCCCTCATCCTTTCTCCTCACTTTCTCTCCCCTCATCCTTTCTCCTCTTTCTCTCCCCTCATCCTTTCTCCTCACTTTCTCCCCCCTCATCCTTTCTCCTCTCTTTCTCTCCCCTCATCCTTTCTCCTCTTTCTCTCCCCTCATCCTTTCTCCTCACTTTCTCCCCCCTCATCCTTTCTCCTCACTTTCTCCCCCCTCATCCTTTCTCCTCACTTTCTCCCCCCTCATCCTTTCTCCTCTCTTTCTCTCCCCCATCCTTTCTCCTCTTTCTCTCCCCTCATCCTTTCTCCCCTCTTTCTCTCCCCTCATCCTTTCTCCCCTCTTTCTCTCCCCTCATCCTTTCTCCTCTCTCTTTCTCTCCCCTCATCCTTTCTCCTCTCTCTCCCCTCATCCTTTCTCCTCTCCTTCTCTCCCCCATCCTTTCTCCCCTCTTTCTCTCCCCCTCATCCTTTCTCTCCTCCTTCTCTCCCCCATCCTTTCTCTCCTCTTTCTCTCCCCCTCATCCTTTCTCTCCTCTTTCTCCCCCCTCATCCTTTCTCCTCACTTTCTCCCCCCTCATCCTTTCTCCTCACTTTCTCCCCCTCATCCTTTCTCCTCTCTTTCTCTCCCCTCATCCTTTCTCCTCACTTTCTCCCCCCTCATCCTTTCTCCTCTCTTTCTCTCCCCTCATCCTTTCTCCTCTTTCTCTCCCCTCATCCTTTCTCCTCACTTTCTCCCCCCTCATCCTTTCTCCTCACTTTCTCCCCCCTCATCCTTTCTCCTCACTTTCTCCCCCCTCATCCTTTCTCCTCACTTTCTCCCCCCTCATCCTTTCTCCTCACTTTCTCCCCCCTCATCCTTTCTCCTCTCTTTCTCTCCCCCATCCTTTCTCCTCTTTCACTCCCCTCATCCTTTCTCCCCTCTTTCTCTCCCCTCATCCTTTCTCTTCTCTCTTTCTCTCCCCTCATCCTTTCTCCTCTCTCTTTCTCTCCCCTCATCCTTTCTCCTCTCTCTTTCTCTCCCCTCATCCTTTCTCCTCTCTCTTTCTCTCCCCTCATCCTTTCTCCTCTTTCTCTCCCCCTCATCCTTTCTCCTCTCTCTTTCACTCCCCCTCATCCTTTCTCCTCTCTTTCTCTCCCCCTCATCCTTTCTCCTCTCTCTTTCACTCCCCCTCATCCTTTCTCCTCTCTTTCACTCCCCTCATCCTTTCTCCTCTTTCTCTCCCCCTCATCCTTTCTCCTCTCTTTCACTCCCCTCATCATTTCTCCTCTCTTTCTCCCCCTCATCCTTTCTCCTCTCTCTTTCACTCCCCCTCATCCTTTCTCCTCTCTTTCACTCCCCTCATCCTTTCTCCTCTCTTTCCCCCCCTCATCCTTTCTCCTCTCTCTTTCTCTCCCCTCATCATTTCTCCTCTCTTTCTCCCCCTCATCCTTTCTCCTCTCTCTTTCTCTCCCCTCATCCTTTCTCCTCTCTCTTTCTCTCCCCTCATCCTTTCTCTTCTCTCTTTCTCCCCCTCATCCTTTCTCTTCTCTCTTTCACTCCCCCTCATCCTTTCTCTTCTCTCTTTCACTCCCCCTCATCCTTTCTCTTCTCTCTTTCACTCCCCCTCATCCTTTCTCTTCTCTCTTTCACTCCCCTCATCATTTCTCCTCTCTTTCTCCCCCTCATCCTTTCTCCTCTCTCTTTCTCTCCCCCTCATCCTTTCTCCTCTCTCTTTCTCTCCCCTCATCCTTTCTCCTCTCTCTTTCACTCCCCTCATCCTTTCTCCCCTCTCTTTCTCTCCCCCTCATCCTTTCTCCCCCTCATTCTTTCTCCTCTCTGCTATCTCTCGCCGTCTAATTCTTTTTTTTTTTTTTTTTTTTGCCCTGGTCATTTTCTCATCATTTCTTTCTCTGTCTCGTTTCACTGGTCTTTGTTCACTCACTCATTCTCTCTCTTTCTCTGTCCCTTGCTCCTTGCACCTCCCTCTCTCCACACCACTGCGGGTGGAAAATTGGTCCTTTAACTCTGCACACATGCCTTTCCCCCTCCTCCTCCCCTTCCCCCACGCCTCCATCACCACCCTCCATCACTCCCTCGCTCCCTCTCTCCGTTCTGGAGTGCTCCATTGCGGTCCACCCCCAATCCCTATCCTGTCTTTCTCTCACTCTCCTATTCTGTATGCCGTCCAGTGTCCCTTTTCTCCCCCCACCACCCTCCATCACCCACCCTCCTGGGGGTTGGGATGGGGTGGGCGGTGGTGTTTCTGGCCCAGTGCCAGGCAACAGACCTGCCTTTTACTCGCACGGAGGGAGAGCACTTCTTCTGTCTCACTCTTGCTATACCACACATTACATCAGTCTCCAGCTCATCAGGAACGGCTGAGTACATGAGAGTGTGTGTGTTTGTGTGTTTACTTGTCTGAATTGGTTGAAACGGCAAATGCTCCTCCTGACACTGTACACTGCCTGTGTGTTGGTTTACACTCTTAAGGAAATTAGGTTCTTTATAGTACAAAGGGTTTTTTCACTTAGTGGAACCCATTTAGACCCATTTCATCTGCAGTCATCCCCTTTGTTTGGAGAGGGTATGGCAATAGCAGCATTTCCTAAAAAGACCTGTGCAAGATCAGCAGTTGAATAAACACTGTGTTATGTGCATGTAGTGTTGGCATAGACCTGTTCAGAAGACGGGTGAGTGACGGCAGCATAAGAGCAGGAGATGGTCATCGATAGCTGCTGCTTGTTATTTTCACTGGGAGATCCTCTTTCTGTCTGCTTGGATCAGGAGAGGGCGGCAAGGAAGTGTGTGTCTGCATATGTGTGTTTATTAATGTGTTCAAAAGGCCCGTTCTGACCATTGTTGCTGCCCTAGGCCAGACACCCACGGTCACCTCACATCCCACACAAACACGAACAAGCACTATTACCATCATGTTACAGTAACAACACCGCTATTAAACACAACACCTCCACCATTACCACCTTTAAAAGGCTGGTATCACGGAAAACTGAACTTTCTTCACTTTTTAAAATCGACACCCTTCACTCCCCAGAGCATACTCTCCATATATGGAAATAAAGGGACAAAAACAACCAGTTGTCAATACATAGGTTTTGTGATGTCATGAAAACCAACACTTTTCTTATTTAACCTATAGCTGTTTAGGCCTGCCCATTCACGCATAGCTGAGGTATGTTTCTGCCTGTACTGCTCTATAAATGAGACACAATATTGGTTAGCTTATCAGAACAGAGCTCATTTACATATATAGTTGCAATCAATAAATCAATCAAACAAGAACAACTTAAATAGCTCAACATAACTAATAACAAGTGGTTTAGCGCACAGTTCTGCTTCTGACCTCGTTTCTGAGGGATCTTAACCCATTCCTCATGGGCAATGGTTTCCAGTTCACAAATATTCTTGGGTTTGCTGCTGCTGCAACCACCATTTTCAGATCCCACCAGAGATTAAGAGTATAAGTCAGGTGACCGTTAGGACCATTCAAGAATCCTCCAGGCCATCATTTGAAATCAAGCCTCTGTGGACTTTGGGGTATGCTTGGGAGGTCCAGTGATGCCCAAGCTTCAGGTTCCTCAGAGAAGACTTTCAACTGCTGTGGAGAAACGTAATTTGCTGTGGGGGTTGAATCATTTTGATTGCAGCTATAAGAGGTTTAAAGGCACAGTAAAGATAAAAGAAGGGGCTTTGAAACAGTTGAAAGTAAAGAGTTTATTCCAACCAAATATCACTGAAATTGGAAAACTATGTGCAATGCAATAATACTTGGTAGAATTAAGCAAAGGGAGCCAACACATCTTAATTGTCTTGGCGTATGAAATAGACCTACACACAGCAACAGCACTAAATCTAAATCTGTAGTGTAATCAAACGTGTAACCTATTGTTTTTACCTGTCTGTTATCATTGAAAATTGTGACTCTGAAGAAAACATTCAAATCCAAGCCTTAAACATGCTATAGCACCTACATAAGACTGCAGACAAGCATTAACACAAAACACATATTTACCTTAAATGCACATGTTTGGGGGTAAACGGTATAGTAGAACAATTTTCATCGCTATTATTTATATATTAATTTAGCTGACACTGAATCCTTACCTTAACCCAAAATATAATCCTAAACCTAACCCCAGCTGTCCCTAACCCTAATCCAAGTCTTAACCCTGGCCTTAATACTGACCTTAACCTCAATTCAAAACCTCATCATGACTTTAACATCAGGACAAGGCCTAATCATAACCCTGGCTATAATCCTAACCTCAAACCAACATCTAATCCTAACCTTCATCCTAGCCCTAACCTTAACCTCAAGACAAAGCCTAAACATAACCCTGGCTGTAACCCTAACCTCAATCCAAAATATAATTCTAAACCTAGCCCCAGCTGTAATCCTAACATCAAATCAACACAGTCATCCTGGCCCTAATCCTAACCTTTTAACCTCAACTCAAAACCTAATCCTAACCCTCATCCTGGCCCTAACCTTAACCCCAAAACAAAGCCTAACCCTAACAATCATCCAACACAAAACCTATCCGTAAACTTAATACTGGCCTTAACCTCAACTCAAAACCAAGCCCTAACCCTGACCTTAACCTCAACACAAAACCTCATCCTTACCCTCATCCTGGCCCTAACTTTAACCTTAAGACAATAAGCCTAATCAAACCCTGGCTGTAATCCTAACCTTAACCTCAATCCAAAATATAATTCTAAACCTAGCCCCAGAAGAAATCCTAACCTCAAACCAACACCGAACCCTAACAGTCATACTGGTCCTAATCCCAACCTTAACTTCAACCCAAAACCTAACCCAAACCCTCATCCTGCCCCTAACCTCAACACAAAACCATACCCTGACCCTGGACTTAATACTAACCTTAACCTCAACGCAAAACCTAATCCTAACCCTTATTCTGGCCTTAACCTCAACACAAAACCATACCCTGACCCTGGACTTAATACTAACCTCAACGCAAAATCTCATCCTAAACCTTGCGTAGACCCTTAATCATCCTAATCCTGGTAAAGTCCAGTTCCAGACTGGTGGCAGCAGCAGGTTCATAACAGCTTGTTGAGGATGTTGGGATGGTCTGTATTAGACCTGTTAGATGATCCGTGATTTCCAGTCTTCAGATCTAAGACTAAGAACAGCTGAATTCAGTAGAAGTCTTCAGTAAACGTCTCTTGACAATCTGCTGAATGTTCAGATGCTGCTACATCACTGATATGTTGTTACAGATATTACTGATCTGAAGAGTCTGATGAGTGTTTATTTCATCTAAAAAGAACCACTCCAAATAGTGCCTCTTCATTTCATTTTGAAGGTGCCATAGAATACATTTATTGAGTTGTTTGGTGTATGAAGGATGCGACCTTGTTTGGGTGGACAAATGCTCAAAAAAATGCCCATTTACAACCCTGTTATTTTGCCCCAGAATATTTTTCTCTGTTTTGTGGATTTGCTTTTGAGTGAAGTGACGGCATGAGAAGTGGACACTGTAAAAGTGGTGTAGACTGGGCGATCAAATGAACTTTGTTTTTTGTTGGGCCAGTTTTGGGAGCCGTACAGACTGGCCGCTCTTTCTGATCTAATTGCCTTGGATACATGCCGTGTGTGAAAGGTGCATAATTCGTTTCTCGTTATTTGAGTCATGAATGTTAAAGTTATGACGGGGCAATTAGCGTTTTGCTGACTCTGCTCTGATTGCAGGCTAGCGCAGGCAGTAAAATTAGCTAGCTTAATGGCAAAAATGCACTTTAGGTAGAACACCTCTATATTTCACTTTGCTGCCTACATCCTCTTTCTGTAACGCAGCCAGGGCGCCTTTGATCATTTCTCGATCACCAATCAACGATGAAGAAGATTCTCCTCTCAAGGAACTCATGTCGTATCAGGATGGAGCTGAACTGCAGCTGACCCACCTGACAGAGCCCATCCCCCACTTCAATTTCTCTCTCTCTCTCACACTCACTCACACTCACGCACACATACACACAATCACTCACCACAGCATCCCAGGCAGCTGGCCAGGCTCCGGGATGCTGTGGTAAAACTGTCTGAGGTTTTAGTGTAGTCTACGAATCCAGTGAGCTAATCTGATGTGAGGGATGGGCAGTAGTAGTACGTTATGGTCATTCTTCTTGTGCATTGTGGAGAAAATGGAAGGCATTCTGGTAATTATGATCTATTCAACATTGTTTAAACACCCAAGTTTGCAAACAACCAGCACCAATGAACACCCCTCTCCGGCACGGCACCACACTCCTCCCGCCTTCCAGTCCTGTCTCTTTAATAATTATGCAACTGATTGATGCACTAATAATTCTTCTAAAATATTGTAAACCAGATTTTGAATGCACATTGGTCTGGGAACATTTATGATATATATATATATATTTTTGTTTTATTCATTTCTTCCTACTCTTGAACTATGGCTCTGAGCTTAGGGCCTGTAAACAAGCAGTGTTTGTAGTTACTGCATAGCTTTAAAGAGCTGATTAGGTGTCAGCCCATTATAGTGGGTTTTTGAATGTGTTGCTGGTGTAACACAATGTCATTGTCTGCATCTGGTTAGTGCCTCAAGTATCTGCTTCTGTATGTGCCTAAACATGAGCTGTGTTTAAACTGAGCCGTCTTCAGTATCCCCTACATGCGCAAATCCAGATTACGATATAGAGCATGTAGTTCCACATAGTTCCATAGTTCTCACAAGCAGAGCATTTTACAGGACGTCTGGATATCAGGTCTGGCTTAGAGTAGAGTTTAAAGTACAAGCAAGGTGCAGGTTGCGTTCTCGCCATCACAAGCTGAAAAGTAAAATATATACAGTAAATAAAAATATGGGTCGCCTGGACTACATGGACAAAAGTATTGAGACACCTGCTTGTTTGGATTGTTTTATGTTTTATTCTGCTTTTATTGGAGTAACTGTCTCTCTACTGTCCAGGGAAGGCTTTCTACTTTCTCTTTGAGACGAGTGCGATGTATGCATGCAGAGTACACGAGGCTAACCGATGGTTCACAACTTTCGAAAGTTAGACAGCATTCGCCTTGTAGCTGTAGTTCAACACTACACTTGCTTAATTGTTAAGATAAGTCGTGCAGTTCGTGGTCCTGATTTAGCAACAGCGCAAAGTTTAACGTCTCCGCACAAGCGCAGAACGGTACATGACGGCCTCAGTAACTATTCCACCCTGCAGTGGATAAGAGGCCTAGGTAATCTCAGAGTTCTCCTTTGCCTAGAGACGAGACCCTGTGTGTGCGTTATGAGATGCAGCACTTCTCTGCACACTTTCTCATTTGCTTGAGCGAGTGAGCGAGCGCGAGAGAGAGAGAGAGAGAGAGAGAAAAAGACATAGAGATTTGCATTTTGAATGTACAGCAGTGAGTGACGGGGTGGTTTTCCAAATGCTGCACATTAACACTCAGTGAAAGATTCCTTTAGCATTTTAGGCCTGTTTAGCTGTTGCTGACTGTGTACGTCAGTCTGAGCTTTAAGTGCTCGTTGTTTAATAGCACCTCAAAACGGAAAATGTGTCATTTTGTCATTCGCTGAGAGATGAAACCCTCTCCTCCTCCTCCTCCTCCTCCTTTCTCCTCTGCTCTGGGCTAGGCTGAGCTGTCCCCTATCCGCATAGTTAAATGGCCTTTTTGTCTTTTGTCTCCCCTAAATACAATTATATCTATTCAGAAGTGAGACTTTGCCTTCTGTGCCTACACACACACACACACACAGTCCCCTCTTCTGCTCTGTTCCTCATTATCTTATTCCTGCATACACACAAACATCTCCGTCTGCGCCGTCTCTTTATTACTCCTACACACACATGCACACTCGCCGCCTTGCCTGCCTCCGTCTCGCTGCTTCACCAAATCAGGGATGGGCCGTGTTTCACATGCGTTTGAAGTGAGTACTTTGCGTTGAACACGTGTGGTTTTGGCGACGGTGGTGCTTTCGGAATAGGTGATAAATAAAATATACTGCAGTCACAGATCAGCCACAACAGTGATGTGTTTCTGATTATGTTTGCTTTTCTGTTTAGAGTAGTAAGAGGTAAGAGTGGTTTCGGTTACTCAGAATGCCTGCACTATCATTCAGTTTATTTTTGGTAATTATAGGCTGTTCACTCGTACCCTGTTTAAGTTTTTTTTCTGGGCATGTATTAAAAGAGAAGAGATTGGTGATGGTGTATGTCCAGTGTTCGTAAGCATTATTAGCCTCGCATCTCCCATTGTAAACTAAAGGGCATACGTCAGTTATCAGCAGACATGTATAAAGTACTAGGTACCCAGACTTGAGTAAAGGTACAAGTGCTCTATCAAAAAAGTGACTCGAAGTGAAGTGTTCTTTTAAGCACCAGACTTAAGTGGAAGTACTAAAGTGTTGTACTTAAGTATTGCAAGTAGTTTATTCTAAAATTTACTTAAGTACTGAAAGTAAAAGTACTAGTATTATGTAGTTTTTACAGAAAGCAGTCAAAAGTCTGAACATCATTGTTTATATTATTTCAATGCTTAGGCGTAAGTAGTAAGAGGTAGTCACAATTCCTTTGGCTGTAGTACATGAACATGGATGTCTTCAATGAACTCCCTAAACAAACTCGCCCAAAAGAAAGGCTAAACAGAACTGACTCAACCTGCCACATACAAGTGTTTCGCATGTAAAAACAAGTGAGGAGAGCAGCTTAAAACACGAAGCTTAACTCTCTGTAAACCAAACTACCACTAAAAGATCTCCGGCCATTGAGCCACATACAAGTATTTGAAGGTTGTGTTTCTTCTGTTGGTTCTTCCATCTCGGAATAAACTAACTAAGCTCTAGCGTTAGTGTCCTCACTGCAGCAGCGGAGTGAAAGGAAGAACGGCAGCATGCGCGCTCACGGCTTGATCGCTTGTTCTGCTCAATGTTGAGGGGGCTTTATCGAACCCGGTGACAGCGCCATCTACTGCTCAGGTGGTGATAATGTGGGTTTGAAGTGAATTCATACCATTTTTAGAATTATAACCAGTAACGATGCATCCAAAATATTGTAGTGAAGTAAAAGTGGAAGTTGGAGGAAAAAATTATATTACAGTAGAGAACAGAGAACAGATTAGAACACTATTCTAGTACTTAAGTACAGTAGTGAAGTAGTTCTGCTTCCTTACAATACATCTCTAGTTATCAGACATTTCTTGGCTGATCAGTTGAATCAGAGGTAAGTGGTAAATCATGTTTGTTTGTTTGTTGGTTTGTTTGTTTGTTTGTTTTGCCAAAGTATTCCTTCAAATCATTCATGCCACATAATTAAACTATCAAAACACCAGTGATTGACTTCATTCAGTGAGCTGATCAGGGATCTTGATGTACTGACGATATCCATGATGGGCCCGAAAGAGCATACTGTGTCCAAATTTATTCAGACGACGATTAAATATTGCCTGATCACCCATATTATTAATTAGGGACATGTTCTGATGGGTTAAGTGTCATTTCTAAGAACCAGGTCATGCCGAGAGTACAGAAAGTTCTGATTCTGTCCCTATTTTCTTTTCTTTTGCTTTACTCTTTCTCCCAATCTCTCACATAGAGGGAATTGGGTTAAAGGGGAGGTCAGGCAGCTCTCTCTCTCTCGTCCATGCGCATGATCATTCTCTCTCTCGCTCTCTGAGGCCTGTCTGCTCACATCCTGTTACCAGCAGAACTGCTGCCTGCATTTCAGGCAGGCTCCATAGCCTACATGCCTTAATGCTGTTCCTGGATTTAAAGCTCTCTTAACGAACTTTTGGGGAGGTTGGGGGTCCTAGGAGCAGGGTGGAGTCCAGTTATTGCATGTATTGCATTGTATTTCTGTTGCGTAATTACAAATGTACTTGCATAGTAACTTTCTCTGTGAATGTCCTGAACATCTAAGACTCATTTGGTATTTGAGTGTGCACTCAGCATTTTTCATGTGCCCTGCAGTTGAAAGAACAGCATTTCTTGAATAAGTTAAATCTGTTTCTTAATCAGTAAGTAAGCAACTGTTCTCAGAGGAGTCTGGTTTTTAACCATGCAGGCCAGCACAAGGCACGATCTCA
This sequence comes from Salminus brasiliensis, assembly GCF_030463535.1. Lineage (NCBI taxonomy): Eukaryota > Metazoa > Chordata > Actinopteri > Characiformes > Bryconidae > Salminus > Salminus brasiliensis. Next base: position 16,763,523 of record NC_132891.1, read on the forward strand.
GTAAACACACTTGCTCCGCAAAGGTGCGCTCATTACAGTAACTCAAAGCAATGAACAAAGTACACAAGCTCACATGTGCTGCCAGGAGCGGTTAGCTTCCACACGAGCAGCAGACTGCTCCAGAGTTCGCTGGAAACGAACCCCTAAACCAATTTCTGGAGGACCAGAGATCGGTTCTCTGGACTGCTGCCAGGCTTGAAAACAGCTTTCACACTTAACCAAACGTACCAAATTCGCAGAGCGCGAGTGGTCCCGGATCTGGAAAAAAATACTCCTATCTGAGTCCACTCTCTCAGAATGAGGGCGTATATCTGGAACACTCTGCGTGAAAGGCAAATTTCCACTTGCTTCTTTACTCCAGCCCAGGCCCACAGACCGTATAACAGGTTGGACATCCAGAAGAAGCCAGAAAAAGGCTTATTTGTCAGCGGGACTGCTCTCAAGGAGGATGTGGAATTCTATGAAGTAAAATCTGCTTTTGAAAGTTGTTCCTGAGGGGAAAGGGGGGGGGGGGGTACAAAAGGGAGGGAAGGCTGAAGGTGGAGGGAGAGAAGAGGGGGGAGATGTTCCCCTTCTTTATTATCGCTGCTCATTTTGGGCCTAACCATTCCATTCAGCACTGAGCAATATGAATGTTTTTTGAGGGGGTTAAAACTTGTCTTTTTTTAAAGTACGTGGTCTAACTTGTTCTAAAGTGTTCTTGTGCTAAAGGTTAGGTTTGGGTATATTGATATTAGATAACACTTCCCATGATGATGCTGTTTAGTGTTCAGCTTCAGCAGGGCAGTCTGTATTGCTGTGATGCACTTAAACAGAGATTGAGTCATACTGGGTTTCTTGATGGCACTGCTGTCTGAGGTTTTGCCGTACCGTCGGGAGATTCACGAGTTTGAGTGGTGTGTGTGTGTGTGTGTGTGTGTGTGTGTGTGTGTGTGTGTGTGTGTGTGTGTGTGTGTGTGTGTATAAGGTGTTTGTGTGTGTATCTCATGCAGGAGCCAGAGGTGAGGATTATGTGCTGTGTCAGGAGCTCTAAGACAGTAGAGGACACCCTCAACAGGAGCCCTCTCTCTACCCCCTTTTCGCTCCATCCTTTTCTCTTCCCCTCCCCCTACAATACCTCTCTCTTTCCCCTTTTCACCTTCTGTCACATTAACTCTTCATCCACCTCCATCTGTCTCTTCCTCCCCCATGCTCACCCCCCCCCCCCCTTTTTTTACTTCAGTCTCCCTCCTTTTAAATCCCATCCCTTTCTTTATATGTCTCTATATATTTCTCTCTCTCTCGCTCTCACCCTGTCCCATCCCTTTCTCCTTCCCTCTCTCTCGCTCTCTCTCTCGCTCTGGAAGGGGACAGCTGCTACTACCACAGCAGTAGGGGGGGTAGCAGCAGGGTTCGGCTCGTTGCTATGACGATGCCAGGCCCTGTCCAGGCATGGGGAGCAGCTCGTGCTGCGTCTTAGCAGGATAATCCATTGTAATCCCGCGGAGGGGAGCCTGGGTGCACACACACACATGCGCTCACACACACACTCCCCGCGGGGTGGCTGGGGAAGTGGGAGTGAAGGAATTAGCATCTGTTACTGCTCGTGCTCAGGTCAGCTCCGCAGAGGCCGGGGAAAAACCCTCAAGCTGTCAGAACCTACCGGAGCCGCAAATGAAAAACGACAGGGCCAACACTAACCCCTTTACGCGCACACACACGTGCACACACACACACACACACACTCCTCTGAACACTTACCCCAGTCCACCAGTGGCCCATCTCATCAGCATCTTTCCTCTCTCTCACACACACACACATAGCTTATCGATCGGTTGTGAGCGCTCAAGGTGGCTAATAATGTAAGTGTAATAGGGCCAGTGATGGCACAGTAAAACGGGTGTATGGCCATGGCATCCAGCAGGGCAAGTAGCCTGTACCCTAAGGCCATTGGGACCAGTCCTAGACACTGACCGCATCGCTGCCATCGCCTCTTCCTGAGGGAGCTCCCTCAACCAAGCGATTAAATTATGTTTGTTTACTAATTGAATTATGCTTGTGTTACAAAAGACGTTTGTCACAAATCGTCCTTACGGAAATCCAGAGATGATATGCTAATTGACCTCTCCGTGCTCTGCCCGCAAATTACTTCTTTCTTAGCAACTGTTGCCAGTTTGGGCCAGCTTTACAGAAGACCAGCTCCTACAAAAGAACCCATTCAACCTAAGGAGAGAGCCTCACAATGTAAAGTGTATTTTATTTAGTATACCTGTGAAAGGTATGTGATATGTGGTATAGTTTGTCATGTAATCTAACCCGGCCTTACAGTTAATGCAAGCCTCAGTCATCTATGCCCTAATGTTGCAGAGTTTTTGGAACTTATCCCTTTTTAATTTATATATAATCTTTTTTTTTAATGATTACAAACACTGATTGTCTCTTTCTACCACACCCAACACATAGCAGTTACTTGTAATTTAGCATATTATGGCAATTCATTTGTGGACAAGATTAGTGACCCCTGGTCTGAGATCTGCTTATAAACACAGTGGTTGTATTACGAGATGACTGTGAGTGAATTGCATTAAACCAAGGCGAGCGGATCATACAGGGACCCTGAGACAAACCAGAAACAAAGATCTGGTGGACTTCCACTTGTTTCTGACTGCTGAGTGTTCCCCTTAAATCTGCTGCTGAACACACCGCCAGCGGAGGTTTCCAACGTCTGGGCTGAATTCATGTATTCGAGATCAGGCAGTGTTGGTGAACAGTAGACGCTGCTTTAGTGTGCTCTCTTTCGTTTGGTTGAGCTAAGCTTTAAGTGCAGTGCTGCTGCTGAGGCTCTAGGTTTTGGTCCCAGTCGGCCCTGATCTTTCTTTGTCAGCCCTCGTGCTGCAGCGGCTTTAACATAACATACATAATACATACAGCCATAATCGCACTCAAATACCTGCATACAAATCTAGCCTAATATATACCGCACTGGCGTGCCTGCATACATACACATGTATCATTTACACAAGTAGGCATCTATGCATGCATATATACATGTGGACGTGTGTGCCGGAGTCAGGCCGGGTAAGTGCCTGAGTCTAGTGTGTGCACATCTATGAGGGAGAGGGAGAGCGTGCGAGAGGGAGAAGGAGGAGAGAGAGAGGGGGAGCAATTTGATGTATTACTTGTTTGTGTCACAGGCTGAATCATATGACCCCTTCAGTCTATGTTAAGTCACAAGACCCCTATAGAGAGCCACTGTATGAACAGGGGGGGATTCAGTGTGTGCATGTGTCTGTATGTATGCGCACGTGTGTGTGTGTGTGTGTGTGTGTGTTAGTTTTATTGCAAATACCCTGTGTGGCTGATCCATTTACCACATTTCGCTGTTAAATCCATTATAACAAAATAGAAATAGCACCACTACATAAGGTCACCCACCAAAACTGTCTAAAACTGACACAATTATGGACTCTCTGAGACTATTCTACTGCAGATCGCTGTTTATACACTGTTATTCATACATTCCAATGCTTTTGTGAAGCTAAGACTCTAGTAAACCCATTTCAAGCACCAAAACAATTCGTCCACGTGAGTAAAGCCATGTTTTCACAAGAAATTTGAAGAATTTCTAAAATCTGACTTCAGTTTTTCAGGTTAAGGGTTAGAGTATCTCTTCACTCAGTGCTTTAGGTCACACAGGCCCTCATTATAGAAAGCTGAGTGTTCTGAACATGTGGATGTCAACTGTGTGGGTATAATACGCAAGTGCCCTTAAAGACACATTTAATATATGCGTAAATCGAGTGCCTTTGGATTTCAGAGGGTGAAACTGTACACTGTCCCCAGAGCGGAGCTTAATGAAAGAGGCACAGAAGTTTTTTTTTATGTGTTTGTAGATGAAACTGATATGAAACTTTTGGTCATCATGGAAAATTCTGTATGATGCAAACCCAACACTTCCCATCAGCCTGACACCACGTTTTCCCCACAGTGAAGCATGGTTGTGGTATCACTGTGGTGTGGGGATGCTTTGCATTGGTGAGGACTGCTGGATGACTCTAAATGCAAGGCAATTCTTGAGAAACATCTTCCAGAGATTTCAGACTAGGATTGAAGTGACCCTACACTTACTGCTAAATATGTTCAGTTCCGCATGTGAATAGAAATTGCTTTCTGCAAAGGATGTGTAACCTTCTTGCACTTCGAAAAAGATACCAGCAATATATATATATGGAACACCTATACTGTTGCACATTATGTGCTTATATGATCTAATATAACGTGTGTGTGTGTTTGCCGCATGATTTTTAGCTCACTAGTTTCATGCTTTAGTTGCTTTTATGTTTGATTGAACTGGTTGAATGAGGGTCTAGATTTTGCTGTTTCTTCTCTGTCCTGCATGCACACAACTACACACACATACACACACACAGATGGAGGAACTGTGTACATGGCAAAGTGGACCTGAATTTATTGCCCCATTGCTACATTAAAGAAACAATTCTCTTAATTAATGCCCGGCTTTAATCCGCACTGTTAGTTTAAATCAATGTACTGAGACCAGACTACAATGAAACCATTGATTTATACGGCCTTCTGCATAATACGCGCTTGCTGTACCAGATTAAATCACACTGATTAGAAGAGTTTAGGCCGAGTGACATTTGATGTATAGTTCTTGCTTAAATTAAAGTGTTGTTACTTGGAATACCATTGGGGGGAGACTGCTGTTTTTTAAAATCTAATTAGCATGAAGCCGAGATCAGTGATTTAATAGGCGTGTTGTGATTTACTGTAGTGAAAGAGTAAGACACAGGGCATGTTAGCTGCTTGTAGGATAGATGCATGTCATTGCTGCCATGCAGAAACCTTATCGCCAAAACTTTACAGGAGTGGGAATATAAAGGTAAAGGTGCATGTATTTGTCACTGTACAGTGTACACTGTACAG